>NW_026731717.1:35000-62500 GCF_028476545.2 Physella acuta | reverse complement strand
CACACCCTTATAGTGGTAAGAGAAGCAGGTGTTTTATTAATTTAAGAAACGGCAGAAGAAAGGAAAGTGGTAGGTTGGTGATTGGATATTCCCGTTGTTACGACATGAATGATTTGCGTGTTAGGGGTTTGCCTTGTATTGAAGCGAGTAAGCCAGGGGCGACAATGAAAGGTTCGACAACCCGTCTTTGTCATTGGGTCGGCGTTCAATCGTTGGTGATTTGATTATTTTTAGTTCGTCAAAGGGGAAAATGCACGCATAAAACAAAATTAAATATTGAATTTTAAGGATATTATTCTTGGTAAGTTTGACGTAATGTACTTAGTTTTGTTTCTTTTAAAACAAAAATTGCAGGCGATTTTTTTCTCAAAAACCTATGAAGAAAATATAAAAATTTAACAGATGCGATTTAAAAATAAATTGGTAATTTCGGCGGTATACTGGTTGTCTTCAATTTATATTTTAATGTTATGAGGAAGGAGTTCAAAGAAATTAGGTTAACGAATTATATTAAATCTCATTGCCGTCCATAAGTAACCAATACAATGAGATTTCAAATTTCGCAAAGATTTTTTATCCCGCTTGAGTGATGTTTTAACATTGAGTACATAAGCATTTAATGTGTGTGTGGGGGGGGGGGGGGAATTGTGAGGACTTAGGAGCGTTTGTCTGAGTGAGGTTTTAAAGTTATGGGCGTATTTTTTTTTTTTTTGGGGGGGGGGGGGGGGTGTTATAGTTGAGCACCTAAGCATTTGCATGAAGGAGTTTTATAGTTCAAGACGTAACTATTTCTGATTATTATATTTGCGCCATAATTCCACCCTTTATCACGCCCTTCCGTCGTCCCCCCCCCCCCCTCGCCCCATCAGCGTCGATTTGTCGGTACCACCAGGGGTCATTAGGTTAACGGTTTGAGAGCTCTTCAGATTGGACGGGGGATTTTATGACCAGGAACTACTTTTTCGGGTGTAGTCTTATTGCGTCGTAAATAGTACATATTTGTTGGGGAGGGGGGGATTAATAAAAGAAACAACTACGCGGGTTGTGAATCGGCGATGGAAAAAAATAGATTTGTATTACAACTTTGCCGAGGTTTTGAGTGCGGATCCTTTCAAAGGAAGTTTGGTAAGAAATTTAACACAACACTACTGCTGTAGTTTAATACAATTTGGGTAATTTTAGGTTGTACAAATCACTATGTCATCGCTGTTGAATCTATAAGGAGAGAAAAAAAAATTATCGCGTTAGGATCTTTGGGAAGAAGCGGAATTTAGTCGTAATACCAACACCTAAATCTTATCCTGAAAATATAATTCTAACCGTGTAGTTTTGTAACGAGAATTCACAGACCAAAAATTATATGACTTGACTTGACTTAGTCCCTCTTGACTCCTTATGGAACATAGGGCCTCCACCATTTCCTTCTATTTCGTCCGAACTTCGGCTATTAAGTTCACAATCTCCCAAGACATCCCTGTTGGCTTCAATTAACAATTATACAGGCTATTGATAATTAACCCCCCCCCCCCCCCCCCACCCCCCGCCCCAACAGAAAATTATTTGATCAGAAAACACCATTTAAGCACATGTCCTCTTAAAAAAAAAACTTAAGAAATATTAAAGTTGTAATGACTATTCATAGTTTTTACAATAAAAATCTGATTTTATATAGGCCTATCTACTTTCTAATACAAATCAAACACACCTTTTTTCTTATTAACCTAAACGGATATTCCCACAACAAAAATTACCTCGAATCAGCAATAATATTGAAAAAAAATAATTCCCCCTGTGTAGACGATTACACACCAACACACGGAATCACACACCTCTACACACGCCACACACATCTACACACTGCACGTGCCCCGTCCCCCCGGGAATCAATATTTAATCCCCCGAGTTATTCCGGAGATGGATTCATTGCCCATAAGCGCGGGCTGCAGCCCCAGACCGCTTGCTCTTTGACCCCCCTGTCACAAAGACCTTCTCGGCCCTGTTCATTATGCATGTGCCTATAGTACCCATTCGGCCTCATAAGGGCCCGCAACTGGGGTGTTTTTTGGCTATGAAACAGTCTTATGGGAAAGAACTCTTTGACATCTGAAGAGCGGAGAGAATGTCGTTTGTTGTTTTTTTTTAATAGCGCATGCATATATTGAATCGAATAGTGCATGCGTATTTGAAGTTTTCATTCTAAATTATTGTTATTATTTGAAGTATTTTTTACCTTCAGATTTTTATCATTGGTTATGTAGGTTAATGAGTTGGTATATTTCGCTATACTACTATTAGACTATTTTAAAGCTATACTACAGTTTTATTCCGAAATTGTTAGTTACATTTTACTACTAATAAAGTTTTAGTTAGCAATTTTTTTTTAATTTAAATTTTATATAACAGCTATGAGAAGGAAGGGGTGTAATAAGCGTTTGAAAAGCATAAAGTCGATTACGAAATTACTTTTTAAATGCCGTAAAAAAAACTATAAAATTTGCTTATCATATATCATGTGTCAAACTGGACTTTATTGACGAGGTGACGGCATTTATATAGTCACCATCAGAGGTGACGTAACAAACCATCACGCTGACGTCACCTCCGTGCAATGAATCATAGGCGGGGTGTTTTGTTTATCGGGTATGTATGTAGGTAAGTGTATGTGTGTCATATGCTGTATTTATCTGTTCACAGACAACTAAGGTGCTTTATATGATTCTAACGTTACATGCTGTACTCATATCATCAAGCGTATTGCACAATCGATTAAGATTGGGTAAAAGTTAGATAGGGTTCGTAAACATATTTGGGCTTAATTAGTAAGGAATTTTATTTTATTTATTTTTTTATTTTTTTATTATTATTATTATTTAGTAAGGAATATTAAGGAATCCACTAGAGCTGCAACATACGGCTATGTATGAAAAATTAAATGATATTTTCCGGTTAGGAAGCTTTATACCAAGTTTTAAATAATTTATTTACGGTTTTAGAAAATTGTTTACAATTAATTAAGAAATAGATAAAAAATATTAGCAAAATAAAATTTAGAAATGTTTTGCATTATTTATAAGCCACAAATTATATGCATATTACCGCCGTAGCATTATTATTACCACATTAATCATTTGACTTGTGTATGTCTAATAGTTATTTTTAGTGAATTCCTTTGTTTCTCTCCCCTTAGTCTTGATGTCCCTTTGTACTTAACATCAATCGATCAAATAAAAAACTAAGCGATTTTCTATCAAGTAATTTTTTAAACAGACTTTAAAAATTAATAATTAAAAAATTCAAGTTATTAACTTGATTAAACGATCAACGCATATGAATGACCTGATTCATTAAATAGGACCTACCGGACCAGCTCACAAAATTCACCATTCTCATTTAATTGACCCATAAGACCAACTCTCGAAAGATGGCGGCGCTTGCCGGTGTTATGTTTCAACAAAGCACCGGGAAAAAAATCCCACACCGCGGTAATTTTATCCCAAGAGATTTTACAAACACTGAAAAAAAATCGATTTCTCTCCGGAAACGACTATGACCTACGCTCCATGACATGACCTGCGATACCCTGGCGGATTTCTGAAATTCAAACGGAACGTGTCATATACAATGGTGACGTTTCTCTCTAGTACCACACAGTGCTGACCCTATGCCGGTTGTGACGTAGCCGTGTGACGACACATCACGTGCGTGAGCTGAGCGCGCGGGGGTCTGAGCGAATCACTCAAACTTAATTGATGATTGATCTACGTCATTTTTGGCGGTGTCAGTCTATCCATTACTTAAAGAAAGTTTTTTTTCTCATTTTCAGACTCTGCTTCGTTTTACTATATACCTCATATATACTTATATATACCTTATATATATCATATATATATACCTTATATATACCTTATATATACTTATATATACCTTATATATACCTTATATATACTTATATATACCGTATATATACCTTATATATACCGTATATATACCTAAGGTTTTGAATAATATCTTGGTCAATCCTTTGCGTAAAGAACGTTTTGGGATGTTTTTATTTAATTTTTTTTTATTTTTTTTTAAATTTCCAGATTCAGCCTATTTTGTTTTTAATACATATTTAAGATTTTAAATAATATTTCTATCCGTATGCCTTTCCAGTTTTTTTTGTCCAACCACACATACTATCAGCTTGTAATTAAACGTAATCAACCTTAAAATCAGACTTGAATTATTTTAACGTCACCAGTAGATACAAATACAGAAAATTAGTTATTCTAACGACAGCACGTTACTTTAGCTATATACACCGTTTCCGCCCGCCTCCCCCCCCCCCCCCCCGGAAAATTTGGTCCGACCCCCCATAATATCGTATATATATATATATATATATATATATATATATATATATATATATATATATATATATATATACATATACATATATATACATATACATATATATATATATACATATATATATATATATATATATATATATATATATATATATATATATATATATATATATATATATATATATATATATATATATATATATTCTCCACCAAAAAACCTTTTGTATAATCCATCTCCTAATACCACACATTGAAGCGACCTCCAATATACATTATTGTACGCATTACCTCGTTGCTTTCTGAACCCTCCCCGTCCAATGACTGTAGTTAGGTCATGTGATCCCAAATGACTGTAGTTAAAGTCAGGCCTAAAGAGCACAATGGGCGGACGCTTGACTGATTGATAAGTCAGCTGGATTGAGAGATTGTTCTATTAATAAATGACAGACCTAGATGAAACGATAAAAAAAATAAAACTACCGCTGAACGCACGATTGCATCACGTTTTTTTTTTCCAATCCCTCCGCGTGGTTTCTTTGTCGTGGCGTAGTGATTCAATAGTCACACACACACACACGTAAAAACATGGACGCCATGATGAATACGTAATGACGTCATCGTCAGCTACCTACAATCTGTTCAGTTATTCCACGTGTGACACCCGGGCTTCGTCTGCTGTCACTGACCCAATCCCCTCCCCCCCACTCCCCCCCACCCCAACCCCTACCCTACTCAAAACTAGTACCATGACCCGATTTCCTCTGCGCTCAACCGAGCACCTAAGCGTAAGTTATCCGGGGTGGGGATTGGTTTCCGCCTTATCGATAACACCCCCCCCCCCCACCCCTTATGAGCAAGTTATGAGTCACAAAGGGACAGAACTTGAACATAGTCGTGTCGATTACCCTACCTAAAGATACATTATGTGTCACTACTCACGATCACGTAACTACTTTTTTTCTCTTTTTAAAATTAAAAAAAAATTCTCACGTTCATTTTCTCTACCCCGCTTTCTCTTTAAGTGCGCAGCTCCGGTACGTTAACCCCGGTGCGCATCAAGTCGCACCAAGCACACCGCCTCACACAAGACAATGGTGACACATTGTTTAGACGGAACAAAACAATCGCCTCAATACTGTGCTCGTAAACTTTGACCTCACCCATTCCACCTACGACCCTAGCATAATCTTTTCAAATCCCACCCCTCCTCCCCCCCACCGATACTACTACACAATAACGCGATCACCATGACTGACTCAGGTCTCGTACTAATACTAACCCACTCAATGCCCCTCCACCCCTCCCCTTCCTGCCCTAGTTATATCATCAAAAAGCAACATTTAGTTTTTTTCATCATTCCATCAATTCCACTTCCCGTCCCTACACCCGTTTACCCCCCACCCTTCATTTTTTTTTTTACATTATTATAAAAAAAATCTTTATCCCCCGTTTCTGAACTCTACCCCCATCACCCCTCTCCCTCTACTCAATCATCGATTTCTCGTTTTTTTTTCTTCTTCCCCAACCCTCAATCCCCCATCCCCCACCCCCCTCTCGTTCTGCGCATCGTACGATGTCGCCGCTTCCAGAGTCGCGTGGATCGTTACTCACCCGCGGCCCCAGCACGCACGGCGGCTCGCCGTCCTCTCCGGCACTGGCAGACTTGCCTCTTGTTGCTAGACACTGGCGGTGCTGTGTTGAGGGGACTCTTCTGGTGACCCACTGTGCCGGTTTTGTTCATTTTTTTTTAGAAAAAAATTTTTTTTTTTCTTTGAAAACTATTTCAACAAATCTTCAGTTTTTTTGGAATTTGTTTATATATTATATATAGATCTAATTCATTTCTATTTTATTTCAAAGTGCTTTTTATTTTCTTACAAATTGTGTTGCGGCGGATTGTGAGATTGTAGATTTTAAACTATGCGATACATTTCTGAAAGAAGAATTAAGTCATTATATTTGTCGCTATGACAACTAGGGAGTGTTTCGTGGTTGGAGAGCTTTGGAAGGCTTGTCATTTCTAAATATCGCGTGATCTTTTTTGAAAGTTTATCCATCCGAGAATTTGTGATACTTTTGTACAATTGTTTTTCTAATTCAAAATTTCTATAAAATTTGTAATGGATTTTTTTTTTCGGATTTTATAAATGCAATATATTTTTTCCCACTGTTTGTAAAATTAGTTTTTATTTCCGTTCATTTCTGCTATTCTTGCTATTGAATATATATATATATATATATATATATATATATATATATATATATATATATATATATATATATATATATATATATATATATATATATATATATATATATATATATATATATATATATATATATATATATATATATATATATATATATATATATATTCAAAATATTCATTTACGTTAAAGCTAACCCAGATTTATGATGGACCGTAAATGCTAACAATCATCAAACTTCAAAGTATTTCAACGTAATCATAAATGAAAAGCTATATTCTTTATACATTTTGATTATCTTCATTTTCTTTGATTAGCTAAGTTCATTTTTAACATTCCGTCTTTCTTTTCGGTTTTTTTTAACGTTATAAATTTTGCAATTCAGATTAACTAACAGCTCCCTTAAGCAATCGTTTATTTAGTAATCTAAATTACCAGACCTAACAAAATAGACAGGCCAAGCGCTAACATATGGTGTTGCCAAATCTGGTGAACGATTCTTTATCTGAACAGAGGGAAAAAAAAGGTGTCTCCTGATTTTTTTATTCAAGTCTGCCAAAATTAATATCAGCAGCCAAATTGATTAGTCTATCATTCGGACTAATTTCTCAAAATTTCTGTATTCCTCTCTCGGGTCGACTGTTTCTACATAAAATATTTTCATCTATAAGGTGAGTACAATTTATTCATACAGCAAATTCCATATTAAAAATAGGTATTACAAATATCACATGACTCAATATGCAGACAAACATGATAGTAGACTACTTAGTAAAACGTAAGCAGCCAACCACAAAGTAAATAATAAAATTTAGACAGACAAACACGACATACCACACCGTAATTTCAACAGACAACTCAGGTTTATATTAGTCCTGGTTGCTTCCCCTCGCCTGTCCCATGAGTAGACGGACGATGATTACGTAACGCCAGCGCTGAATCTTTAAACAACAATCAATGCTTTATCAGGGGATCTCGTCTTACTTAAGGCAGCGGTTCTCAACACACAAAAACTAGAATTGCTTGGTCGGTGTCTAACACCTAATTAATTCCTTAATCACTAGGCCTCACATATTAAGCTTCTGGATATATATATATATATATATATACTATATATATATATATATATATATATATATATATATATATATATATATATATATATATATATATATATATATATATATATATATATATATTATAACCGTTGTAATAAAAATTATTTAAATGTCCTGACGGGACAAAATACGACCACCCCTTCCCCACCATCCCCAAATCCACCACCACAACTAAATTACAATGCCTCTTTCCGTTAAACATACCACTACTCCCCTTCTGTAGCTTTTGGTGTTAAATCGTTCAAAAGTACGTTCTGTACCCCGACACCTCTCCCTCCATCCTCACACCCCCACCCCACGTCCTGACACCTCCACCCCCTTCGCGTGAGGACGTCTGTCCTTGAGTCGGTCCGGCGCAGACGACTAATTGAAAGACACGAGGGTACTGACGTCTGCCTCGACACCTCTTGAGCGCCCGACTAACGCGCCCCATCCCACTTGCGGTGTCACGCTAAGTCCAATTAGGTAACGCTAGTGATCTTAGTATATATATATATATGTATATATATATATATATATATATATATATATATATATATATATATATATATATATATATATATATATATATATATAATATATTGCAACTGATTTTTTTTCTTATTGATATATTGTCCACCCTGTTACAGTTCACCAACATATTCATAGCAGAACAAGGAATTTACCACTTACACCCCCCCCCCCCCCCATTCCCACTACTACAGCCTTTCAACTTAATGAATTGGGCTCTCTCCTACATTTCTGTAACCCCCCCCCCCCTCTCACATTATCTTCCAGTGTAGCCTTTTGGTCGTTGGGGCAATGACGGGGGTATTGCATAAGGAAGTTAATCACGACATCTACGTCTAACCCAAAAATACAACCCACAGACGACCAATCAAACTAGACATAACCCACGGGCGAAAGTGGTTGAGGGGAGGGGGGGGGAGATAGAAATGTGGAAGCTGTAGAATACCCCCGGGGGGTGGGGAGGTTCGTCCGAGATTAGTTGAGTCTGGAACTACCCTGCCTTTATTGTGTAGATTAAGGCCAGCAGATGAATTGCTTGTCAAAAGATGAGCACCCACCCACCCCCCCCCCCCCACCCCTCCCACCATAAAACAAAAACATCGCTGGTCATGTTCGAGTGTATTGAATTTCGGAGCATGCGCAGAGCTTGTTTTTCTTCTAAGTCTGAATTTACCATCTTTAAATGGGTTAAACTTTAGCCCTTCCTTCTTCGTCTTCGTTCTTAATTAATTGTAATGTTGGGAGGTATTTCTTCCAACACAATACGTATTACTTGTGATCATGTTATTGCTACTTTTCTTGGTTGATTAGCTTCCATAGTCTTTGTTTACCAAAGAACCACGTGCAATGCAGTAGTTGTTTGATTTTTGGAGTTCTATCCCCTAGATGGGTTACTACCCCTAGCTATCGAGGCTCATCTGCTTTGCGGGGTTCGAACTCGGGACTTTACAGTTTAGCAGTTAAGCCCTACCAATATTAAACTATACCGGTCGTATGTTGGCCCTATAAATATACACACCATCCTACCAATAGTAAACTAAGCTTGTTGTATTTCGGCCTTATCATCTATAACTAAACTTACCATCGTACCATCTTTAAACTTCTGGTTCTATAGTAGCCCTACCATCTCTAAAAAAACGGACACGTACCAAATTTAAGACAGCTTTTAGCCCACCCATCTCTATACACCGAACACACATACATACATATATATACTACAAATATTAAACAAAGCTTATCATATTTTGGTACTATCATCTATAACTAAACAACCATCATACCATCTTTAAACTGCTGGTTCTATTGTAGCCCTACCATCTCTAAAAAAACGGACACGTACCAAATTTAAGCCAACTTTTAGCCCACCCATCTCTATACACCGAATACACATACATGCGCGCACGTGACGTTTATCTTTATACCACAATGTCGGCTCACCGAAATCCCATTAGCCTGTAGACATCAAGAAGCGTCGCTTCCGGCACTAGTGTTGAAACGATTCTTGCCTAATTGGATAATTATTTAAAGACAGCTCCGGAAATTTTATTTTTTTTTAACTTCACGACGAAAAAAAATCAATTTTTTTTTAAAATCCTGCGTGAAAGAAGAAAATGTAAAGAATAATGATACCACTTCTGATATTGGTTATACTCTTGAAATTTTCGAAAAATTTATTCTAACCATAGCCTCTAAACCAGGTCTCTTTTAATTATAGTCTTTATCTTGAAAACACTCTTCAGAATCCTATTTTTTAAAAAACCTCCACTCTATTATTAGTTCACCGCGTAGTTTTATTGTTTCGTTATTTTTGATCGAACTGGAATTTGATTTTTTTTCTATTTAAATAACTAAGAAATTTAACTCTCCTTTGACGGATTTCGATTTTAATTTTTAGTACTCTTTGACACCACAGTAACTGCATGATGTCACATTGATTGGAAATTCAATGAGTCTGGATGCTAGGTATTGCATAGAATAGAGGGTTCATCGGTTGTTGTTTTTTTTTTTTACAAAACAACTATATAACCAGAGTTTTAATGTACTAATTCCAAGCAAATCGATTCATTTAAATTTTGTTTTAGTAAGCTTAGAGAAGAATTGGTTTTTTTAAAGCGATACGTCATCAATCACTAGGTAATAAAAAAAAATAACCTCATCAATGCTCCCCCCCCCCCCCCCCGCCAAAAAAAAATCAATTTATTCGTTCTAATTAATTAATTTTTTTTTTCATTTTAAGGTTTAACAAATGCACGCATAGTTAAACTAACGATGTATCTCACACCATCCGTGAATCCACCCTACCCACTAATCCCTCCCCATCATTTAATTCCCCCCCCCCTTTCAAAATACCCTTCACACCACCCATCCCCCCTTTTTTTCCTCCCTTAACCCACCAAAGCCTCCTTGTGTTTCTGCCCTGTTCCTCCAGTGGTCCCATTCTTTCCGTTGTGAATAAAAATCTAGCTTAGTGGCATGAAGGGGGGGGGGGGGGGAGATGTGGCACACACACACGCAAAAAAAACGCAACCTAGATTCCGACTCTCCCCCCGACCCCCCACCCCCACCCCACCTCATAGATTATCGATTTCCGTCTTGGCCAGCAGAACGTGCATGCTGTTGCAGCGCCATTTTTTTTTTTGCTTTGATCCTGGACAGTCTCTCTCTCTATTCTTCTCGCTCTCCCTCTCTCTCTCCCTCTTTCTCTTTCAAAGAAAACCTCAGCCCATCATCTTTATTTCAGCGCCAATTTTTTTGCTTTGATCCTGGACACTCTCTCTCCCTTCCTCTCTTTTCCTCTCTCCCTTCAACTCCATCTCTCTACCTCTCTCTCTCCATCCCTCTCTCTCTTTCAAAGTAAACCCATCTCATCATCTCTATTTCAGGGCCATTTTTCTTAGATCGTATACCTTCTCACCCTCCCATACTCTCATTTCCTCTCCCTGCTTCTGCGTCTATCTCTCCCCTTCTCTCCATCCCTCTCTCTCTTTCAAAGTAAACTCATCGTCATTATTTCAGCGCAACGTTCCTTTGATCTTACCTATTCTCTCCCTCCCATGCTCTCACATCCCCTCCCTCACTCTGCATCTCTCCTTCTCTCCATCCTTCTCTCTAATCTTTTTAAATAAACCCCAGACCCATCTTATATTCCAGCTCTACATCCGCTTGTGTGTGACGAACTAGTTGAGTCGCGCATTAATACACTAAGAAAACTTCGTACGTCCATTCCAGAAAAAAAAATTAATTTTGTTGCTATACAGTTTGAAACTGCCATAAGAAGTTTGACAAAAATGACAAAATAAGTTAAAAATGACACTTTAGCAACCGTCAAGTTTACTTAATTTGATGGTATACATTCCATTTCGAACTCAATTTTGTTCATCCCTTCATTTCATTGTTACAATAGTTTAGTATTTTCTTCTAAGTATAACTTCTAAGTAACTAATACTAATTTCTCTTATATGAACTTTTTTTTTATAGTTTAGGAACTAATTTGAAATTATCTTTGGGTACTTAAGGTTTGAAGGTGTAGAATAATGTTGGTTAATATAAGTACTTTTTCCCAGGCACATGACCTAAACTAGCTAAACTGTATTTTATACGATAACAATATAAGTTAGGAGTTTAGATAAAATGGACGAATAGACATTATAATAAAAATAAAAATAATTTAATGTTTATTATATATATTTTTTAAAACTGTTTTCGTCTCACCTCGTTTTGCAATCCATTAAAGTTTTTTTTTAAACATTTTATGATTGCTATTTTTATATAATTTTCATACATTAAAATAAGAAGAAAAAAACTGTTTTAAAACGATTAAGTTAATTGCGTTGTCATGTTTTTACAATACATTGTTGAACAGAAGTAAATGTTCCCCATTGGGTGATTTTGCCAAAATTGGGTAATTCATGAAGGCAATTTATATTGATAATATACGTTAGCATCTTTTCAAATATGTTATGAGGAACATAACAACTTCATCGTAGGAATTTTTCTACTAAATTGTTTTAAGATTAGTGTGTACCACAGCACTGATGATCAGGCTGTCATTTTAATTCGGGGTTTCTCGAGACATGCAATTCACTTTGAACAGATCTGCCATTTTGTTTTGGGTAACGCTCTGTAATTAGCTTTGAGTGACAGCCTCCCTCTATAACCCCCTACTTTTAGAATTTGGGCACTGCCCTTTATATTTTACTGTTACTATACAACCGACATACCCCCCCCCCTCCCACACACATTCACACACGCCATCTTCCCCTACATTTCCAATTACCCCCTATTCAGTCACTTATTCGGGGTTTCTCGAGATATGCAAGTCACTTTTATCTGATCTCCTATGTATCACTCTGTAATTAGCTGTGAGAGTAAGCCCCCCCCCCTTCTTACACCCCTCCCCACACACTGACACACTTTTATAATTTGGGCAATGGACTTCCTACGTCACTCTGACTATACAACCCACATACCCCCACCCCCACATCCCAATTACCCCCTCCGTGTCTGCCTACTGTTCAGTCACTCTTTTCAATCGCCCCCCTTCCCCATCCCCCTCACATAAACACAAACCACAGCAGTTTTAATGGCCGATCCGCGACGTCATTCGCACGCAATCACACCCCGGCACGCATGCGCGAGATTCAGTGACACGTAATCGCATCTGGGAGCTAGGGTGGGGGGGGGGGGGGGTGATATTTTTGCCCCACCCACACACCCAATCTCGCCTTACCCCTGTTATCAGTTACATAATTTATGCCCCCTACACCATTAGCGCTGTTTAATTTGAATGAGGTGGCGACTGAAAGTAATGACACATAATGTGTAATACTGCTCTACTGCGAAGTTATAAAAATCAGACTCACTCTACTTCATCTGCGATTAGCATATGCTTTTGAACATCACGTAAATAATATACAAACACACATACTTATACGTATACGTATGTATATAATTATTTAAAATAAAGTTATAGTTCATTTATCTTTAAAGGCATCATATTAGAAGGTTTAAATTAACAACGGATATGTAATACGATAAAAGTTTACCTTCTTTGTAATGTAGAGTGAAGTGAACATATTAGATAATTAGGTCATTTAATACACGTATCTGTTAATCACGAAAGTTTAAAATGACTGGGTCGTCTCCCCTGGTATTCTGCGAGCGTTTTTTTTTTTAAATTACTGTTCGGTTTGTTTCGTTTTTTTTTTTTTTCTTTTCTTTTGTTAGAATTTTGTTTAAACATAGAAATAATCAATACTGTTGCGCGTTAATCATAGTCTTATGCTCGGTAGAAGCAGGGGGAAAAGGGAGAACACTCTCATCGATTTTGGATCAAATAAAAAAAAAAAGAAATCACTATTATTATATTGTTAGTTCACTCCCTTTGTATGAAGCGGGACACTGACTAATACCTGCTTCTGTGTAATACCTATGCTAATTGTAGATGTTTGTAATTTTTTTGAACGTATTCCACCCGACTTGATAGGGGTTCTCAATTCTTGTTATAAACTATATTAACTACCCGTGAAACAGGATGGTAGGGCTAAAACATGGGTAGGGGGGGGGTCGGAAATTTGGGAGGGTCGGAAATACGGGGGGTCGGAAATAAGGGCGTTCGGAAGCAAAGGAGGTTCGGAAATAAGGGAAGGTCGGAAACTAAGGAGGGTCGGGGGTAATGAAGGGAAACTAAGTTCAAGTTAGTCACGGAATCGATTACTCGATTAATGTCTAATGGCAGTATCGATCCCGGGGCCCGGTCTCACCCAGACCTAAGAAGAAAAAAAAGAAGAAGATAACAATAGAAAACTAGAAAGGTTTTTTTTTTTTTCAAATCCCCCCTCCACCATCCCCTTCTTTCACCCCCACCCCCTCAACCTCTCCATCTGTACACCGTTGACTCAAGTCTCACGCACGCGCCAATCGCACGTAGTTTTACCCCTCCCCCACCCACCCTCCTATACACACTTTATGATCGATCTTGGGGCTTTGCACCTGTCGTTTTGTCCCCGTGGTATATTAACAATTTAACACCGATCTCAACATGGTTAACTCCCCTCAATGACTGGGGGCCGGTGATTGTTTCCCTTTGTTTAGGTTTGGCCCTGCTTAACGTCCCTTGTTTTCTTGTGTGTGTGTGTGTGTGTGTGTGTGTGTGTGTGTGTGTGTGTGTGTGTGTGTGTGTGTGTGTGTGTGTGTTAAAAATGAAAAAATATTTTCTTGTATAATTGAGCAATTTGTCGTATTAAAATATAAATTGTAATTTGGAGCTTATATAATTTTTATATACGTTTTCCTCCTTATGTGGAACTTATATCATTTTTTATACACTTTCTCCTATTTCCTAACCTTTGAGGTTCTTTAAAAGTTTTTTTATACCCTTATTAAGTATATTTAAACAAAAAAAAATTCAAAATCTTATCTGAATTTTTATTTTTATCTTATTTTAATTTCTGATTTTTTTTTAATTTAATTTTATTTTAAATTGGCCGTTTTTTTTTAATGTAGCCCCTTCTCTAAACATATTTTTCTGGCCACCTTGTCCAACAAAGCGTCCACACTCCTAGCCCTTTTCCCCAGGAAATCATCCTCGCAACGATGCCAGCACACTTTTTCCTGGGCTCCTGATATCCTCGTTTCTATAGCAACGACCCCCCCCCCCTCCCTTTTCTAATTCATCCGAACCATATATTTCCTGCATATTTTCCCCCTTAATTTCCCCTATTTTTTACCCTCCCCTTTTCTAAATCCCTGTATCTGTATCTGCTGTATAAGTCCCAATCTGGCCATCCCATCTGTGATTCTGGCCGCCTTAGCCACAGGAATACCATCCGCATCATTATAAGGACATCGTAGGTCCAAAGGTCGCTCTCGCCATTACTATGGTAATCATTCTATGCATAAGAAATCAAGATACGACTGGCTATGGGCGAGTTGGGTTTTTTTTTTCTCTCTCCTATTCACATCAGATTCCTTAGTTTGATAGGTAATGCCTCGACAAAGGTTCAACGTTAGCCAAGGCTTGCAGATCTAATGGGGGCTGGTTCGGTACCCGGAATATGTGCGACGGCTACTTTAGAACGGTTGCCAAATTATCCCACACACAGACACACACACAGACAAACACACATATACATACATACATATATACATATATGCATGCATGCATGCATACATACATACATACATACATACATACATACATACATACATACATACATACATACATACATACATACATACATACATACATACATACATACATACCTACATACATACATACCTACATACATACATACATACATACATACATACATACATACATACATGCATTCATGCATACATGCATACATGCATACATATACACATACACACATACATACACACACACATACACACATACATACACACACACATATATATATACACACACACACACACATATATATATATATATATATATATATATATATATATATATATATATATATATATATATATAATATATATATATATATATATATATATATATATATATATATATTATAGTCATAATTATTTGCGAAATTCGGAATATTTCCCCAAAATAATCAAATCTTCAGTAATGTGATCATTTCGATACCCCTATTAGTGAAACAGAATTAAGCCGACCACTAACAAAAACAATCTTGCGGAATGAGAAAAAAAAACGACCAACCAAATGTCGACACGGCGAGATCCGAGCGAGGCAGCGTCGGAGCGGCAAATATCCCATGAGTCTCGGTTATTAGATAACCGGCTGTCGTACGGGGCCTGTCTCTGGGAGTTGTTTCCCCTGGTTTTCTCAGGCCACTCGTGTGATAAACAAACAGGAGTGGTTGTGTTTAGTTCAGGGATGGGGGACGGGTGAAGGGTGGGGGTAAAATTTGGTGGAGAAGCAGTGATGAAACTGAAGTGTATGGGTTTCTTTCAGATATATATTTTCTCCAGGGCCCCTGAAACTTCCGGTAGAGGGGGGAGGGGGGTGGGCAGCTGACAGTTGATACTTCAGGGGACGAAAAATGAATAAATTATATATTTTTTATTAAAAAATTGATCTCTTCTTTTTTTTTGGGAGGGGTGGGAGTGGACATGCCCGTCTTCCCCACCCCTCCGCCATCCCACTGCTCTAGAACACGCCACACATGGACCCCCCTTTTTGAGTCGACCCAGCTCTAATGCGTACCTGACTAGAGCACACAATATATAGGCTATATATATATATATATATATATATATATATATATATACATGTCCGGAGATCCGCCCCAGACTCCCGGTATACGACGAAGGAATTCTGCCCTTGTCACTTACCAAACAAATGGCTTTTATAGCCAAGGGACGTAACTCATCAGGCGTTTACAGGGAAGGGGCGTAACTCAACACGGATCGCCTATCTAAAATTGAGATACAATGTATTTGCGGTGAAAGATAGCCCAAGCTGTCGAATTGTTGGGGGAGAGGAGGCTGGGAAAAAAAACCAACAGATCCGTATCATATCTCCCCCACAAAACGAACCGACAATAAAGAGAGATACAAGGATTGTGTATGTTCGTGTGTGTGTGAGTGAGTGAGTGTGTGAGCGGTCGCCCTAATGTTGTTTATTGGCCCAACTTCGGGCGCTATTTGCAGACCGACGTCAATATGTCGGGTCCGGTCACTCTCTTCCAACCCCCCCCCCCCCCCCCCAGATGTGGTCCCTAACTCTGAAAATCTGGAACTAGCTCTTTTAGATTCCTGATAAAAAAAATGTCTTCCCTTATTTGAGCAAATATTTTCGCTAACGTTGCATTATTCCGCTTTTCTTCCCTTTCCATACCATCTTCTTCCCTTTCCTCTACCATTTTCTTCCCCGGCCAAATGTGCTATAGACGGGGTTGTTGTAACGGTTTTGGAAACTTGAATGATTGATCAACTCACACCAATCTCCCTTGATGTTAGGTGTTGTTGTTGTTTTTTAAATTACCTCCCTTTTTATTTCAAAATTACCTCCCCTTGTTTCCATGGCAATTTTATTTTGATAACCCGGATGCGTGTATCTGTGTAGTTTTTATATCTTTATATATCCACCACATAGACGGTATAAATCTAATTACCCAGAATACACCGTAAATGCTGGAGGGTATGGCTCTGGTACTGGTTGTATTGATTTGCGGCGGGTTGTTTTTTTTTTTTTATATTTTTTTACCGTAGTATTTACGGTAGGCGATTTGTCTTCGATAATTGGCTATTGAAGAGTGATTTAGGAATTATGGGTGGGGAGTTTGGTTTGTCTGGACGGGAGATGACGTCAGCTTTAGATTTGTAATTCGCGAGGGTGGTGTTTTATCTCATGGTTTGAAGCGTGGGGAGGGGGGGAGGTCAGTTGGGTGGGGGTTGTTTTATTTTCACCCGGGCCGTCGCCATTTTTTTTTTTTTGCAAGCAGTGGAGAACGGAAGTAACCTTTTGTATCGGACTTCATCTTCGCTTCCGGTACAATGGCTGCCGCATTGATTACATATGAACTGGCAATAGTACATCTTGGATCAATATAATAATTATTTAATTAATTGAAAGTAAAGTCATGGTTTCCTAACTTTTAAAAAAATAACGGGGGGAAGGGGGGGGGAGACCAAAAAAAAGAGCGGCATAACTCTACACAAATCGCTCATCTAAAATTGGGAATACAATATATCCCCCTTTCTCCCCACACTTTTTTTCCTACCACCCCTACCACACATAAACCCTCAAAAGTCGTTGGCCTATTCTTTATTTTTATTTTTTTTTAAAAACTACATAACATTTTAACCAAGTCTGCCATATATTATAAAACAAGCAACTAGTTTGGCTCTGATTTCCTACTATGCCGATTGCCTACTATGCCGATTGCCTACTATGCCGATTGCCTACTATGCCGATTCCCTACTATGCCGATTTCCTACTATGCCGATTGCCTACTATGCCGATTGCCTACTATGCCAATTGCCTACTATGCCAATTGCCTACTATGCCGATTGCCTACTAAGCGGATTGCCTACTATGCCGATTGCCTACTATGCTGATTGAATATTCAATCTAACTGTCAAACTACCCTTAGTTTTATCAGACCAGCATCATATAGAAACATCAACTAAATCTAATGACTGTCATTTCATCTGATAGAAGCATCAACCTCCAATACCAGCAATTCTCACATTTGCCTTCATCGGATAGAAGATCTATCCGCCTATATTAACCATCCACCCAAAGATTTCATCTCACAGTGACAAATTTTACTGCCGAATTTCGACCAGTCTTTCAGAAACGACAAAATCTCCACAGCAGAGAGAGAGAAAGAGAGAGAAAACTAGTTTTTCTCTTTTATTTCTCGGATGGTTCGATTAAACCATCACGTGCAACTCCACCCCCCACCCCCCCCCCCCCCACCACTTGCAGATCCCCCACCCTACCACACACCGCCCCACCGTCTCAACTTCATCACGTGATTTATCCATGCATGGTCAGCGTTAGGATCCGCTGCCTCCCCCCCCCCCCCTTTCCCTGTTTGTATTTTATTTTATTTTTATTTAAAAGACAAAAAAAGCGCGGACTGACTAGAAGTTAACAGACGAGATTGCCAACAGGCGGGTCTGGGCCTGCTTTCAGTTTGACGACGAAATTAAAGCTTAAAAGATGACGGTCGCGATACCCCTCATTAGTCAGTGATAGCCCACACCCGACTCCTCCCCCCTCGGCCCTCTCATTCTCGCATCCCCCACACCCCTCCCAACACACACACACACACACACACACTAAAACCGCATCGATGCGCAAAACGAAAGGAGAAGATAACTGCGTTGGAAGAAGGGGATGTTTGTTTTTTTCAAAGGGATTTGTCTGAAAATTTGTTATTCAAAATGATACGTGTGCATCTTAATGAAATCTGAATATGAAGAAAATGCACACTAAACAAATAGCAGCTATACAATTTTAATTATATATATATATATATATATATATATATATATATATATATATATATATATATATATATATATATATATATATATATATATATATATATATATATTTTAATTTATTATTTATTTTTTTTATTTATTAGTACATGAATAATAATAGATGTAGGCCTATATAAGTATTGGTCTTACACTTCAATTAAGTGAAACAGATCACATGATTTGACATCACTGCTGCTGTCTGCAACTATACCACACATCACATAACTTGACATCACCTTGCCTACTTCCGTACCATACATAACCTGACATCACCTAATTGCCTACCGCTATACCACACATCACATGATTTGACATCACCACACTGCCTACCATTATACCACACATCACATAACTTGACATCACCACACTGCCTACCACTATACCACACATCACATAATTTGACATCACCAAACTGCCTACCACTATACCACACATCACATAATTTGACATCACCAAACTGCCTACCACTATACAACACATCACATAACTTGACATCACCACACTGCCTACCACTATACCACACATCACATAATTTGACATCACCAAACTGCCTACCACTATACCACACATCACATAATTTGACATCACCAAACTGCCTACCACTATACCACACATCACATAATTTGACATCACCAAACTGCCTACCACTATACCACACATCACATAACTTGACATCACCACACTGCCTACCACTGCATCACACATCACATAACTTGACATCACCACACTGCCTACCACTATACCACACATCACATAATTTGACATCACCACACTGCCTACCACTATACCACACATCACATAACTTGACATCACCACACTGCCTACCACTATACCACACATCACATAACTTGACATCACCACACTGCCTACCACTATACCACACATCACATAACTTGACATCACCACACTGCCTACCACTATACCACACATCACATAACTTGACATCACCACACTGCCTACCACTATACCACACATCACATAACTTGACATCACCACACTGCCTACCACTATACCACGCATCACATAACTTGACATCACCACACTGCCTACCACTATACCACACATCACATTATGGAACACCTCAAGTTTCCAACACAGCGCGTCCAATCTCCAAGTTGTCCCTAGAACTGCATGACAGACGCCATTAAAAGCGCAGTTCAAAAAGCAATCGATATCAAATTACACTGAAAAAAATTGTGTTCGATTTTAAGTCCCTTTCCGCTTTTGACGTTTTGTGAAGGGGGGGATAACACAACTCGATCGGTTTAAAAATCTGGAATTAAAACGTCAATTATGTACGAGTTTATTTTAAAGGTTGCGTTTTCTATAGTTTGTAAATCGTATACAATCATGAATCAAGTGCTCATCTCTCTCTCTCTCTCTCTCTCTCTCTCTCTCTCTCTCTCTCTCTCCCTCTTTATATATATATATATATATATATATATATATATATATATATATATATATATATATATATATATATATATATATATATATATATAAATTATCGATTTATAACTTTTTTATCACTGATCACGCAAGCGAAGCATTAAATTATATTAATCTTTTTTTATATAATTAAAAAACTTCTTAGAGGCCCCGCTTTCCTAAAATTGTAGTAGGCTTTTTCTAGCCAAATTTATTTTTGAACATTTTTTTTTTATTTCTAACCGTGTTGGAGGCCGAATTATCTTCATACTACATGTATAAACAAAACGTTTGTGTCGACTAATGTCTTTGTAATATTATCCAGTATTTGGCACTGGCTTATTATATATGGACTTGTATAGGGCTCCATATGTGTGTAGGCGGTTTGACCACTGTTTCTTTTATCTCATCAGGTCTAAATATATTTAAATATATATTAAAAAACCAGGTCGCGCTTACGTAAGCATCGCTTAGCGTATGCCACTGTCTCCATATCAAAAAATTGTATTTATTCAATACAACCAATTTCGTTATTGTAATTTTATTTTTATGGCGCAGCAATACATTTAATGGACTATAGCGTGACAATCTGTGAACGATCGGGGATATGCGTGTTTTTCGGATACTTTCGGTGAATTCTTTCTTTCTTTCTTTTTTTTTTATATCTACGGTTTTTTTTTTCTTGGTTACCGTTCGTGATAGGTGGCTTGTCGCCCTTGGATTTCGGTTTTGATAAATAATCAAGCAAAGTCCTGACGTCATCGGCGGAGCTACACGAGGGGGGGGGGAAGGGGGGGGGGGGATTTACTGACATAGGAGTAATTGAATGAATCTTATTTATAGTCATTTTCGTGTTAAGAAGTATTAAGTAATTGGTGTAGTTATTTAATGAATGTTATATTTCACTCATTTAAATGAAGTAGTATTAAGTAATCGATGTGTATTTCATTTTTTTTTTGCACCAATGTCGTATAAAACTTGATGTACTAGATCTAGATAGTATCCTGTTTTTGTATTGATATTACTTTGATTGGGAATTTCCATTCCGAAAATAGAACAGAAACGGAAATCGTATTACAAAAGAGGCCAGCATTTAATGACTTAACGATTTTAACCTATTTTTATTTCAGACCTCTATTCATTAACCATCTTTTCATGCTACCCTCCTCTCACTACACCCCCCACCCCTATTTCCCCCACCCCTTCATCTATTTTATCCAGCTTCTTCTTCCTTTCTCCTATTCTGCTGATTGGTTTTTAACCGGAGCTCAACAGCTGTATCGTATCAGTTACACCGATGAAAGATAGATCAGTTTAGCCCCCACTTCCTTAATATTGCATCGCAGATTAAGCCTAGCGCTGTGCCAATGAGTATAAACAGCCCACCGTGCAATCAAGACTTTTTTGTCTTATTTCCCTGTCTGTCTGTCTGTCTGTCTGTATGTCTGTCCGTCCGTCCGTCTGTCTGTCTGTCCGTCCGTCTGTCTGTATGTCTGTCTGTCTGTCTGGTTGTCTGTCTGTCTGTCTGTCTGTCTGTCTGTCTGTCTGTCTGTCTGTCTGTCTGTCCGTCCGTCTGTCTGTCTGTCTGTCTGTCTGTCTGTCTGTCTGTCTGTCTGTCTGTCTGTCTGTCTGTCTGTACATTAAGTCTGAAACAGTGTCTGTCCTATACCATATTTCTTCTTCTAAAAGAAGCCCTGGCAGCCGTTTAGCCATTTTGATGTGTGTTGCCTCGTGCCAAAAACCACCTTTTTTGTTGCCTGGTGTCAAAACCACCTTTTTTGTTGCCTGGTGTCAAAAACCACCTTTTTTGTTGACTGGTGACAAAAATCACCTTTTTTTTTTTGCTATATCGTGTCTAAAACCACCTTTTACTCCCCCAGCGATCTGCACGTTGATATACGTCGCTTCTCAATTACACATTTACATTATTTAAATGACACTCAACATAATGCACCCCCCTCTCTCTCTCTCTCTCAAATCCTAGACAGAGCCTAGTGAAACATTTTTCTGCCTTTTTGTCTGTTTCCTTTTGATGTATTCCCTGCCTGTTTTTCTGATTGCTTGTAATATATTATCTGCCTGTTTGTCTGCTTCCTTGTGATGTATCTCTCTGTCGATTATTCTGGTTCCCTGTTAAATATCCCTCTGACTTGTTCCTTGTTATCTCTGTGCCTATTCGTCTGGTTCCCTAAGCCTATATCTTGGTTCTCTGTTCTGTGCCCCTCAGCCTATTTATATGTTCACTGTTCTACTATTCATCTGGTTCCATGTGAAGTTCCCCTCAGACTATAATGCACCCCTACTCTTAAGTATCTGATTCCCTGTTATGTACCGCTCCTATGTATTTGGTTCCCTGTTCTGTACCCACCCACCCCCAATTCAGCTAGTTCCCTATGATTCCCCCCTCCTATTCATCTAGTTCCCTGTGCTGCACCCCCCACCCCCAATTCAGCTAGTTCCTTATGATTCCCCCCTCCTATTCATCTAGTTCCCAGTGATGCACCCCCCCCCCCAATTCATCTAGTTCCCTATAATGCACCACCCCCCCCCCCCCCAATTCATCTAGTTTCCTGCGATGCACCCCTCAGTCAATGATGTACCCCCCCCCCCCCCCCGTGATGCCCCCCTCCGCCTATCTATCCCCCGTATTAGCCGCACATTGTTCCGCCTGTCAGAGGCTTTAGACGAACAGGGCCGTGTACAATCGATGCAGGGCTTATCCACGATTCCATCGGTTTGTCAATCACAAGGCCTGCCCTTTTAGCCGGGCTTAGGGGCTGCTCGCCTGCAAATGTCCGCGCGTCACTTTTTTTTGTACAGGCGGTTTACGAGGGCTGATATGTTTGGGTAATATATATGTGTGTGGGGGGGGGGGGGGGGGGGGGGAGATGGCTGTATGTACACGTTTGTAAATGCACATACACATATGTATATTGTGGGTGTATATAGGCATATTTATTTATTATATAGGGCCCTAACTCACACATGTATAATCGATTAAATCTTTATAAGCATAACTGCATTCATGACAGTGCATCTTATATATATTTATATATGTATGTGGGTATATAGGCACATTTATTTATTTATTATATATAGGGCCCTACATAAAAACATGTACTATTGATTATATATTTATTTGCATAACTGCATCTATGAAAGTGCATCAAGTACTCATATCTCCCTCCCTCCCTCTCTCTCTCTCCATATATATATATATATATATATATATATATATATATATATATATATATATATATATATATATATATATATATATATATATATATATAAATAAATTGGAGACTGGTTGAGAGAATTTATGATTAGTTGCGCATATGCATGTTTTAAATATTTATACATACATATAGATACACACGCAAACTTACCACGCATACATCAATTACTGTACATGCAAACTCTACTAATTGTGTCATGGAACTAACAGGCAAGACAAAGCACAAACCCTAATCTACTAAATTTTTCCCGTAACAACATCTCATAGAACATAAAATAACATCCATAGAACTTGAAACAACATTCATAGAACTTGTATCCATACGTGTATCCCATATCCCCCTATCCAATATTTATACAAGATCGGAGGTAATTAAAAAACCTGCATTTGCTTCCCTTTTCAAAGAGCCGGCTTCTGTTGCTTTGTTTTTTTCTTTCTGTTTTGTTTTTCCTCGCATTATTTCGTCAGCATAATTTTTTTTTATTATTCTCTCCCCTCGTCTCGTTCGTTTATTATTCAAAATCATGTCGGACTTTTTTTTTCCAACTCCAAAAAAAAAAGTGTGTTGGAACTCTTGTTGTAAACTCGAGCGACAGACAATTAGCCTCTTAAATCCCATATGATTTGACGTTCTGTCCCATGCAAATGTAGAAAAAAAAATTCGACCCCCCCCCCTCCCCCCACTTTAAATGAGGCATAGAAAGGGAACTATTTAATGCGCGCTCGTACATTCTGCAATCTCGGCTATGGCGTGTCGTGCCATGTATCCATCCGCCATAATGACGCGGGAAAACCCGCATCCCATACTTATGTAAATTTATAACCCCGTGGTTACTCTCAAAGCCAAATAGCCCCCGTGATTTGAACTCTCCATTTCTTTTTTTTTTATAGATCTATACCCCAGCTGCCCAATATGTTTTTTTTCTCTGTCTCGTCTGGGCATACTGCCACTTCACAAACCCCCCCCCCCCCCCCCCCCCCCACCATCACAATTTTTTTTTTCCCAGCGAAACTTAATATCTTTTCGGACTTGGTAGACCACAGACGCATTAAATCTGTTTGACTTGTAAGTTTTAGAAATATTCCTAAACACCTACCTCCCCCCCGCCCCCCATTTTATCTTGCCCCCTCCCCTACCCACATCACGCAACCCCCTCATCCTCAATCATTGGCTGAAATCCCCTCTACACTAATAACATTACCCCCACCCCCACACCCCAACCCGCGCTTTACTTAAACCAACGAATTTGATGTTTCCTACTCAGTGCCGCCGATACAAAGGGACCCTCCACCCTCAATCGTCTCCATAATATCGATTTAAACATTAAATTTTCCCCTTACCCATCTCTCTTATTCCCCCCCCCCCCCCCACACACACACACACACAAAATTATTAAAGTTCAAGTTGGAGAAATAAGCTTTTGAAATTTCTAGTGCGTTCGCCCAAAGTCCCCAAGAATGTACGTTGATTCGGAATGAATAAAATATATTAAATTTGATTATTTTCATTCGGTTTTTTTTTCATATTTTTTTCTTTTTATTACTTGTATGGAATAATTTGCGAACACAGGCAATATGCTGTGCTGGTTAAAGGAAGCTTTAATTATAGAATATTTAAAACGCTTTTGATGTTTGATATTTTTTATGGCCTTTTTTGCGATTGTTTTATTTTATTTTTTTGCCACTTTTTAAAAGTGGAAACTTCAGCAATGCTTTGCTCTGATGTAATTGGCCAAATTGATTAGATTCTTGTTTTTCTTTTCATTGTTACTTCTCTTTATGTATTAACTCGACACATCCCCAACCCCAAAGTGGGGTCATTGGGGTTGGGGTCAACTGAAACCCCAAATGGAATCAGCTCAGCGTCCTCTTGGAGTCTTTAAAATCACGAGTCGGGATTAACGTTAATCTAACTCTAATTTTATTATAAAAACAGAACGAGCTACTTTCAAAGTGTATTCTTCTTGCGATCAATCATACATTATAAATAAATTCGGGTTACTATTTAACCCTATTAAAATGTTCTGACCCATAAATTACTATCTTCTTCAACATTTACATTTAGGAATCAACTCGATCCCGAAATTCAGATCAACGCCACTGAAATAGATATCTTTCCGACCCCTAAAGGATCACCATGACTCCTTCTCATAATGAGCCAATCTTATATAGGAATCAACCCGATCCCCTTTTGGGATCAACAACCCCATGAATGTGTTGAAAAAAAATGACATTCTTGCCTAGCCTTAGCTCTCCTTATCATAACACGAAGTCTACGCGCGTTTAACATTATTCATAAACTTCCACACAGAAGAGCTCTTTAAAAAAAAAAAAAACGTCATCGAATCGCTCACTGTTATGTCGTATGATGATATATTGGGCGAGATAGAGAGGTGGGGGGGGGGGGGGAGTCTGGACGGATCCCTCAATCTCCGGTGGCAAAGAGAAGACCACTCGCTTGAGTTTTTAAAAGGCAATGAGTGTGATCAGTTGTGGTTCTTGGTTTATTCCTTAGAATAAATTTTCTGGTGAGGTTTTTTTTTTCTATGTTGTTTTGCACCATAACCCTGGATATTAATCTATTTATAGATTCACAAGGGTTCTCAAAACGGGGGTTTCCTTTTTTGGTTGCTTCGTATATTATAATTACACATCAATCACGGATTATGACAGGAAATAACTCTTCTGTAGTGTATATTTTACATGTATAAAGAAAAAGAAAATTTCATAAATTTATCTGAACATTCTATTAAACGTGAAAATTGGGGTTTCTGGAAGAAGAAAAATTTAGAACCCTTACATTAGAATTTATGAATCTGACCATCAAATTTCCGCACAAAAGAGTTGGACGATTTTTTTTTATACGTTTTCTGTTCGGTGAAGTTCAAACGGGCAGTGGCTACGTGAAATCGATGCAGGAGTGTTTTATACCCGCGTTACTAAAAATAGCACCACCCCGCGGGTTGGGCCTAGATTCTCGTTCCTGCGTAAATCCCGTTTGGCCGAATTGAATAATGCAATTCTAAAAGTTCCGGGGGGAGGGGGGTCTTGATTTTTCTTTTCTTGATTCAAATTTAATTAGATTTTTTAACGATTTTTAAAATTATTTTTGAGTGTGTGTGGCATTGACGAAAAAATATTTTTTTAAAGTTTTGCTAGGTTTTTAAATGAGAAGCAGTCAGTTGTATTATTCTACGCGGTCGGAGGAAGGCATTGTAGTATTTTGAACAGGTCTTTGACTAGATTGACTGTGTGGAGATCTTTGCCTAGATTTAGGTCTAATCCTAAATTAGATCATTAAAATATAAGATCAGTTAAGGTCTTTACCTAAAATAGATACTAGTTAAGATATTTATCTAGAATAGATGTCATTTAAAGTATTTATATAAAATAGATGGCAGTTAAGGTATTTATCTAGAATAGATACTAGTTAATGTATTTATTTATAATAGATATCAGTAAAGGTCTATTCCTAGAATAGATATCAGATAAGGCACAAAGGGTATTTATATTCATTTTTATTTCTGCTTGGAGATAGATCTTTGCTTAAATCTCTGTATATGACATACCTTTGTTTATCCAGTAATAAGCTCTTTTCCAAGAAATATATCTTTGTTACGATCTTTTAGATCATTGTATGTTATAGACCTTTGTA
>NW_026731717.1:0-30000 GCF_028476545.2 Physella acuta | reverse complement strand
GCACTGATCTTTGAATGCAAACATCGTTTGGGGGAAATATTTATGAACTAGATCCACAACTAGCCTATTGTAACTTATCATGCAAATGTATTTTTTAAATCAGTTATTCTGAGTTATCGGCCTTGAATGGTTTTCTCGTAAACGTGCTAAGATTTATAACCACCATTTTTTCTTCCCTACCTTATATGTGAGCAAGCTACAAATACTTACACATTTTTAATAGAATTTTTTGTTGTTTTTTTTTTAGGTTTTTTTGTTGGTTTTTTTTTCTGTATGTCTTAACTTGATTGAAACAGATAGTACGTAGTTAAACCAATTCACATTTTTTTTTAACTGCGGCCTAACTCAACCTAACAAAACATTCAGAAAGCCACTTACTTGAGCTTCCTATGTTAACCTCTCCAAGCCTACTTACATCTCTATACACCTATTTATAACTCTATGAACCTTATCAAACCTCTGCAAGCCTATTTAAACCTATACAAACTTATTTAAACCTCTACAAGCCTATTCCCACCTCTACGAACCTAATAAAACCTCTACGAGCTTATATAAACCTACATAAACCTATCTACACCTGTCCAAACCTAATGAAATCTCTACGAGCCTATTTGAACCTATCTCAACCTCTACAAACCTACTTAACCTGTTCAAACCTGATGAAACCTCTACGATTTTATATAAACCTATTTAAACCTATCTACACCTATCTAAACCTGATGAAACCTCTACGAGCCTATTTGAACCTACCTCGCCCTCTACAAACCTACTCAACTGTCCACACCTGATGAAACCTCTACGAACCTATGTGAACCTATCTCACGCTCTACAAACCTACTTAACCTGTTCAAACCTGATGAAACCTCTACGAACCTATTTGAACCTATCTCAACCTCTACAAACCTACTCAACCTGTCCAAACCTATTGAAACCTCTACGATTTTATATAAACCTATCTACACCTATCTAAACCTGATGAAACCTCTACGAACCTATGTGAACCTACCACACCCTCTACAAACCTACTCAACCAGTCCAAACCTATTGAAACCTCTACGAACCTATTTGAACCTATCTCCCCAATTCCAGGGCGCCTCCTCTAGTCTTGTAGTAAAGTTTGCCGACACAGAGAAAGAAAGACAACTCCGCCGCATGCAGCAAATGGCCGGACCCCTTGGACTACTAAACCCCTTCGCTCTCGGTGGCTACAGTGCCGCATATGCTCCGGTAATTAATTTGTTTTAATTTTTTTTAATTATTATTACCCCTAGAACTCTTTTTTAGATTTTTTTTTGTTTAATGTATAAGGGTAGTTTATCACTTTAAGGTGTGGCATCAATGAATTCAGTATTTTATTTAGGTCGTTTTCTGTTTGTTTCTTAAGAAAAGTATGGTGTACCGTTTTGTATAGATTATTTTTTCAATGTTAAGTATGGAATACGGCTGGGGCTAAAGTTTTGATAAAATTATAGAAGCCATCGGCAACTGAAGTATCCGTAAAAGACAGTGTTTTTAATGTTTTTTTTTAATACTTCGAATAAAGTTTTTTCCGTTTACTTTATTATACAGAGAGATATAAACATTATAAAGGGGTCGTCCATAAACGACGTCACACTCCTAGGCGGAAAGTGTTTTTGGACTATTTCGGGAAAGGGGGGGGGTGTCACGTCACATGTTTAAAAAGTACATTTTTAAACTAAATATTGCGTTATTTTGCTGGGTTTTTTTAAAAGACTTATGAACATTTTTATAAAGATATGCTTTGACATTTTTTTGTCTAAATGCAGTGACGGAGGGTGGGGGGGGGGGGGGGGCAACACACCTAAAGTAAAATACATATTCATTTGTGCCAAACCAGTCTGTTACCTATGCTAAATATATCTTTATATAAGTTTATATACTCTTACTAAAATCACTCTCTCTCGGTAGCATTCGCATTTTTTAAACATCTTTTAATAATTATTTAATGACAGTTAAATTGTACCAGAATTTTTTTTTTAAATATTTTTGTTTGAAAAATGTGGAAAAAAACTGAGGTCGGGTTATTTTGGCTTTAGGTCAAAGTTCAAAACTCATTTTTAATTTATTATTCATGACTTTTGAGCTTTAACCTGTATGTGGTAAAATACTCTCAATGATCAGATTAAGTTTTTAGCTTTAAACTTAATCTGTGCTGAGATTTTTTTAACCATTTTACTCTAAACTTCTTTATGACTTTAATCTTTTTTTTTTTCTTAACATGAGCATCATACAAATTCCCATAGACACAATGTATTGCTAGATTAATGTTCAAATTATGTAAGCAACAATTTTAAGAATCAACTTGGAGTTGCATTTTTATTGTTACACTGTTCGCTATTTTGAACATATAATCATAAATACGGTATATTTAATTAGGTTTTTTTAAACAGAAAAATAAAAACAATCACTAAAACATTTCCCGAAATCCCATCTATAAACACCTAAACTTTGTTTAATAATCTTTTTTTTATTTTTAAAAATCGCGTGTTTTATATTTATGTTTTAAATTCTGAGTTTGCTTCATTTTGTTTTATTTTTATTTATTTTTTGTTTTTTTTTTAATTGTTTTTTTTTTGTTGTTTTTTTAATGGGATTAAATTAAGCATATTGTGATAGCATATTTCAAAGGGGCTGAGTGTCCCCCTTGGTTACGACATAGATGCTACTAAAAGCTACAATTGGCTTATACTCAAAGCAAAATGTGTTTATGTGTTAGCTAAAAGGTCAATTGTTTTAGATATAGGATCAGGCCTTAAAGTGTTAGTATAAGTATTTTAGTGATAGGTATACTATTAAAATGTTAGGGTTTGGGTCAGTTATTTTAGGGATAGGTATAGGGTCGGATATTAAAATGTTAGGGTTAGAATCAGTTGCTAAAGGGACAGGTGTAGATTCCGTCGTAAAGCATCGGGTCAGCGTCTATAGAACTTTTAAGTGCACGCATCACTGCAAGACAAAAGATACCTACCTAAAAAAATCTTACCTGTATAGATACCTCAAAAAATTCTTACCTGTGTAGATACCTCGAAAATTCTTACCTGTATAGATACCTCAAAAAAGCCGTACCTGTATAGATACCTCAAAAAATTCTAACCTGTATAGATACCTCAAAAAATTCTTACCTGTATAGATACCTAAAAAAATTCTTACCTGTATAGATACCTCAAAAAATTCTTACCTGTATAGATACCTCAAAAAATTCTAACCTGTATAGATACCTCAAAAAATTCTTACCTGTATAGATACCTCAAAAAATTGTTACCTGTTAAGATACCTCAAAAAATTGTTACCTGTTAAGATACCTCAAAAAATTCTTACCTGTATAGAAACCTATTCAAAACAATGTCTACCCAAATAAATGCCTATTACAGTAATGACCGTGATGTACTATATCCATCGCGATATTGCCCTCATATCCCCCGCCCCTTCGATTTCACTATTAACCACCATAACCTAGCCCTACCCTATCGATTAGCTCTATTGGTTACCTATAAATAGCCCACTAGCAGTAAAAAAACCTCGACTTAATTACAGCTAGAAAATCGTATGCTGGGGTTTGTTCAATTGTTTACGGACCTAACCGCTCAACTCCGAAATTTTCTGGCTATTAATCCAATTATTGTGGGGGAAAATAATTGGGACCATTACCTCCTATCGACTGGATCTCTGTAAACAGAGCTGGGGCTTTCGAAATTATGGGATGGGATGCTTCACTGACTTTTGGCTCTGCGTTTTTCTATTCGACACGTTTTAATGCATTCTGTAATAACTGTAGTCCACTTTTTTCAATGACTAACTTTTTTTTTTTTAAATTACATATTTACGAAAGCGTGACGTATGTTAAAATACCAGAATTAAATGTCTACATTGTGTATTTTTATATTGCTTCTCCGAAAACTATAACAATGTAAATATAAGTTATCAAACATATTTGGTAGTATTATTTTCAAATATAGCAAAATCACCTTCTTGATAAAACAATTATAATTGCATGCTTTTGTAGCTGCAAATATCCCACTTGGAAGCACGCAAGGGTTTGTTTGTTTTATTAATATCTACCGTAGATGCGAGGTTAAGATTCGTTAGCAATACTTTTAATTTATGCTTAAATAATCAAATTTCGTTCAGTCTTTTAAAAAAACGAAGGTGGATAACAATACATATTTGGTAAGAATATTATTTTTTAAAGTGTTATATTCTGTTTAAAATGTAAGTTCCACTTTTCAGTATTTCAGAAATAATTTACGATGTTCTCTATTAAAACTGCGAGAATGCTAGAAAAAAAAAACGCAAGCATTTGTAACTAAACACATTTGGTAATATTATCTCCCTTGTGTGTTGAGTGAACTGCCCCTTGGTTGATATTGATCCAGCCCATCCTGTAGAATTTGTATTTTTTATCCAAACGAAACAACATTAAATTCAGAAAAAAAATCCTATTTCATATCTCGCGTCCCGCCGGCTACAAAAAAAATATACTCCTAACCAACCTAATCTTTCCAAAAGTTTTTTTAAATATTTTAATTTAATTTCTTTTAAGCCTATTAAAAACGATATTATTTTTCAACATACACACCAAAATAAATCGCTCAAAGAATTATTTAATTATGTGGACTACAGGAGCTGTATGTTGAATAAAATAGTTATTAACGACATACCCATGAAAGTATATTGTCTGGCCAAAAAGTGTGTAAAACAATCATTGATTGTCTTTCCATTGGGAAAAAACAGATATTCATAGGGACCTCACATCAGGCATTAGCGAAAAATTATGAACTAAAAATATCTTACAAAGATCGTTGGGATAATCTTAAATCAAACACAAAGACCTTATCCGAAACTGCGAAGTATAAATCTTGTAAAGTATAATGGAAAATGGAAAATGACGTCAAATTAGGCCGCCACAAAAATTACGAGAAACAAACTTAAAATATCTTACAAAAATTGTTTGGTTACTACCTAAACAAGACATTAAGACCACCCAAAACTACGACGTATAAAGCATGTAAAGTAAAATGTCAAATCAGGCATCGACAAAACATACGAGGTATAACCTAAAGTGTATCTTACAAAAGCGGTTGGATTACCTTAAATAATGCCTCAACAAATCCTACAACGTCTAACAAGATATAAAAATACATCGCCAAAAAAAAATAATGTTCGCTCAATCTTGACCACATTTTTTATCATATAAATATGACCTCACTAAAAAAAACTCATTTTTTTACCTCACATAAATGAAGTGGGAGAAATAAATTATAAAGTCAACCCTACCTAATGGTATTAACCCCCTCTCATTCCGATGGTAAATAGCTCCCTCTCTTTCAATTACCCTTCCAACATCCCCCTCCCATTTATAAGCGATATTGATTTTTGTTGAATCCCCAAATAACATACTAGCTTATTACAGTACTTAGTCCCTTCAAAATGCGCCGCAGAACGAAAAAAATATGCTTTTGATTTTTATTATTTCTATTTTTAATGAGTTGAAAACAGAGCGTACGGAAAGCTTATTAAAGTTTATTATCGATTTTTTTATTCTCGTGTTCTGCTGTTAAAAAATACGATGAAATAAATCCTAGCTACAATAGCTACGTAAGATAAACGCTGTCATTTAGATTTTTTTTTATTTAGCTTAAATTATATGTTTTAACCTCACATAAATTCGTGTACAAAACTGTTATAATAACAAGCTTTTTCCATGCATAAAAAAAATTTGAAAATAAGCTTTTTTATCTTTATGTATGCAAATAATAAAAGCTTTAGTAGATCAAGAAATCTTTTCAATCCAGTTTAGCGATGAACACAGACATGAACTTATGGCCAACATAATGTCTAGAAATGTTTATTTATTTTAAATCTTAATTTGGCGACACAGAGGTTTTGATTTTTATTTTAGATTTCCATTTTTTTTTAAAATAAATTAATTATGGTTAGGCATTTTGTAATAAAGCATATGAATACCGCGCGTGGGCCAATCGATGTACAGCCTCCCATTTTACATAATATCGCCGGCTGTGCCGTGACGTCACTCCGGTGTCATGTCCCAAATCTGCCATTCTGACGTAGGTCGTGGGTTATGGAATAGCTAATGACATGAGCTGAGTGTGGGTCCAATACAGAAGCGAAGGGTGGGGGGTGCAGAGCCGGCGTTAGGAATACGCGGGGCCTATGGCCAACCATCCGCGCGGGGCCTTTCCATTATATATATATATATATATATATATATATATATATATATATATATATATATATATATATATATATATATATATATATATATATATATATATATATATATATATATATATATATATATATATATATATAAAGGCCTATATAATGTGATGTACACATAATAACACAAATGTTTTGGAGTTTATAACCTAATGTCAAACTTTCCACTATAATAACATATTTTTATCTCTCCCATGTATTAACCCAATGTTCGTAGTTTTTTTTTCCTTTGCTAAGATATTAAATCACTTTTGACAGTTATGTAATTCATGCTAAATCACTTAAGAAAATTTAATCACGTGCCGAATAATTAGGAAAATAAAGTTTACAATACAGCGAACTCGGCCTGATGTATCAAAACAGTATAGATTTCAAAATTTGTTTAGAATACATACAATATTTTAAAACCAAAAACATTATTGTCTTAATTATTGAACGGGTGAATCCTTAAGGTGACACAACATAACAACAGTTTTAACTTTCTTCCAAAAAATAATAATAAATCACTCTGTTTAATGCCGCCTGATATAGATCCTAAGGCGTCCCCCCCGTCCCCCCCCCCCCCCCCGTCGCCCTCCTCCCACCCCTCTGCGCGCAACTGAATGTTAATTTTGTTATACCAAGACAAGTAGGCCTACATTTAGAGTTTTTTCCAGGCATCTCTTCAAGGGGGGGGGGGGGGGACATGCCCCCCCCCCGAAGAAAATCTACCGCACCCCCCCCCCCCCCCCGAAAATTTCAAGTGCCCCTCCCCCCTGGAGAAAAAAGTCTGGAAGAAACACTGTACATATACGACATTATAGGGCATCTACAACAAGAAAGTCAGGACTAGAGTTCATCAGGTCACTAACTGTCTACTACAGACATCCCGTCTGCTCACTAAAAGGACGTCTTCATCGGTCCGCATACAATAGGGTATCTCTTTACGTCGTGGGCTAATTCTCGACCGCCATCTCCAGTCAGCTCAGGTCAAATGCCAGGCGACCGTACCCTGCACAAAGGGAAGGCGTGACTATTTTTGTATCGAATTACGGCCTGTCCCAGTTCAGGTGGGACTCACCAACATCAACCGTGGTCTCAGTTATAACAATCAACAACGTCGGCATTCGACCATTTAGTTTTTCCCAATTGAATTCAGCAACAATTTTTTTTTAAGTTTACAAACTAATTCAGAGAACAATGACACTGCTGAAGCGCGGGGCCCCTTCAAGCGCGGGGCCTATGGCGACCGCCCCGTTCGCCACCCCCTAACGCCGGCTCTGGGGGGGTGGGTACATATGTCCCCGGGCATCGACCCCAGGGGCGCCAAAATGGGTTGGGAAAAAAAATTAAAAGCTCATTTTAGCTGCAGTTTTGAATTATAAACATAAAAAATATATGGAGGAGGGGGCGCCAAATTGGAAGTTTGTCCCCGGGCGCCGTCCAATAAAATAGCCTAATTTGTGACAACTTTTTGAACGGTGTGTTGTATTTTTCATAGTGATGTTAATCTTTAAAAAACAAATTTTAAAAATCGTGATTGCACAGACTCCCTGCTTCCAAACCCAATTAGTTGTTCTAAAAATATTCATTGACCTTTTCAACGTCATGCCACACTTTTTAATAATTGGTTGAAAAATATGCTAGATAGTCGAACATTTTTATACAAAATACTACACATGTGTTGTGGCTTTTAAAACAACACAAATCAAAAATACATAAGCTGCGTTCGGGATTATTTTGGCCGGCGCGGGGAGGGAAAAGGTCACATGATTTAACTGACAAATGCGCGCGCGGACGATGTATTCGCGTGCGTGTATGCATTTCATGAATAATATAACGATTGTTGCATTTTATTGGGACATGCATATTTCACAAAGATATAACTCATGTTCACCCCCATCCTACCACTTTTCCCCTCCCGCGTTGCATTAGTGCAGTATGCTACAAAGTCAAAGTTAATAAATTGTTTTTAAAATACTCAGGCAAGTATTATAAACTGGTTATGCAATAATCTTGCTAACGAGATGGGAACATTACATAACAAAGCGCAAACAAAATGGCCGCTGTTACACCGAAAGGTCATTATAGGTCAGCGTCTTGCCTTGTGTGTATAATAGCCTATCGTTTCTGCATAGATCTGACCCTTGTGATTTGCATTATTAATACGCGCCCTCCCCGCCAGTCTAGACTGTTGTAAACGGCTAGCAACCGAAAGGCACCGGGTTCTGCGCGAGTAAGCGTATGCATAATGTAATACCGTGTTCCGAATCCGCATCAGAAAACTGTATCGGTAATGCCGTTTGTTCTACGCAGTCAAGAAGGGCAGTAATAATCGTTAATGTATGACTTTTATAAAAAAAAAACCAAGGGATCTTGATAATAGTATGCAGGGGAAGATAATAACACACAAAGGGAGATAGCATCACTTTTATAGTAACTATAGCCTTCTGTGATCAAATACGTAGGTAGGGCGGAGGAAGAGGGGGTTTTATTGGAAATACCATACACTTTTGTTAATGGCTTGATTATAACTTAGCAGACGTTTCTGTATAAAAGTCGTATTTTTAGATTGGAGAATGTCGTTTTGACTTTTAGATGATTACAAAAGTCTAAGAAGTATGCCAGATATTAGGGGAATTTTTGGCATGTCTAACCAAATATTGATTAGTAGAATGCACTTCAACTTTTGTTTTTACTTTTGCAGTGCATTGTGTGTAGGGGGGGGAGTAGAATTATTTATCAAGAATGAAATCAATGTATTATTTTTTCCAATAGCTAAAGCTGAAAAACAAAATCAAGGCTAGGCCAGACTGGTTTTAATGATGGCTATGTTTAATTTTTTATCCACCCCAGGCTAGATTGATTAATTAAATCAATTTCGATTTGCCCCACTGTCTAAATAAGATTACCAGCAAGAGATTTTTAGCAGCTCATTTAAGTTTAACAGTTTAATTCCATATACTAGTACTGTTGTGTTGTTGTTTTTTAAATTAATTTTAAGCAGTGTTTTGGATCTTATTTTTTGAGTATGATAAAAATCTGGCTAAGTGCATAAGTTTTGTACCTTATGATTTTTCAATAACAAGTTTATCTTATATTAGTTAGGCCTAGATAAGATGATAAGCCTATTGATAAAAAAATATTACTAAATAAAAATTGAAGTTAGATCTATACTTTAAGATTGAATGCAAACTAGAACTATAATACTATTATTGATTATTGCTAAGATCAATAGTCAATACAATCAATTATATTTTTTTAAAATATATAGCAGACTGGCCTTGTCCTAATTTACCTTACCTTACTTGTGTTTAGGCTTATTTACTGATTCTATTCACTAAATCTATTTTAAAAATTGGATCTAACTAGAGTTTATCAATTAACAAAGTTATTTTTAAAAAAATTGGATCTAGCTAGAGTTTATCAGTTAACAAAGTTATTTAAAAAATTGGATCTAGCTAGAGTTTATCAGTTAACAAAGTTATTTAAAAAATTGGATCTAGCTAGAGTTTATCAGTTTAAAAAGTTATTTAAAAAATTGGATCTAGCTAGAGTTTATCAGTTAACAACGTTATTTAAAAAATTGGATCTAGCTAGAGTTTATCAGTTAACAAAGTTATTTAAAAAATTGGATCTAGCTAGAGTTTATCAGTTAACAAAGTTATTTAAAAAATTGGATCTAGCTAGAGTTTATCAGTTAACAAAGTTATTTAAACATGAAGGTACCCAAACACGTCAATAAGTAAATAGGCTTCACTGCTGAAGAATAGGGCTGACATAAAAATCCAGTTCTAAAAAGTACTGTTTTCTGTAGGAAGGCTTGCACATAAAAAAAAACTCACGCAAGTGTAAAACGCAGTAAAAGGCTAGAGAAAGGCTAGATCAGTTTAATTTTAAATTGCAGAAGGGGTGGGGAAAAAATTCTATAGATGCTTCCGGAGGATGTGGCGCAATGCAAAGCAGGTTCACGGAGAATTTAATTTAGATTGATTGGGAATGAAAGGCATTCACGATCATTCCAGCTATTGAGTTAAAAGCTTTTGCAAAGGCGCTAGCCCTTTTAAAATAAAAACGATTGGTTCACTTTATTCTGGATGGTCTATTTTGCCGATACTGTGTTGTAGTCTAACACTTAGGTAGTTTAGTTTTAAAGATCAGACAAAAAAAAATAATTAAAATATGATTTAACATCACAGATAATTTTGTTTTAAAATCTCTAAGACATGTAATTAAAGCTGTGATTCAATATAGGTCTACAATGTTCTGTAAATAGTTTAAAATCAATGTATGTATATTTTATATATATATATATATATATATATATATATATATATATATATATATATATATATATATATATATATATATATAAACTGAATTCTTCTATTCAGTAAACAGATATATAGAAGGGTTATTTCATTTATTTATTTAATAAGAGTGAGAAAGATAATCATGGACACTTAATTTAATCTCCTCAATTTTAAGCTGTTGCCGTTTACAGTAGATTAAAGTTGAAGAATTTTTAACGTTTTGTTTTTATCTATAAAACTTTTTAACAGATGAGTGTTTAGGAGTTTTTTCTTTGTTATCATTTTGATTAGACTTACAGATTTCTTGTTTTTATTTTCTCAAAACATTTTTTTCTGAAAATTTAGTTTAAACAGCTAATTTATTGTTTTTGATTGTTGTTTTTCTTTAGTTTTTGGTTTTTTTATCTTTACTGTTTCTCAATTTTCAGTTCTTATAAAACTTCAGTTTTATATGAAGCTTATGTTTATATATTGTTTTATTTTTTTTTTAAATTATGAACGAAAATGAACTAATGTTTTTAAATAAGTACTCAACCCAGAAATCTTTTATTTTTACACAGACTTAGTGTTAACTTGATATTGGAATATTAAAAACACCAAAAACAAAATTAATCAGAAAGTACAAATTATGAGTATTTTTATTTTGAATTAGTTAGTTTTATTTTTTTTTCATTATTTAAAAACTTTAATTGTTTTTCTTTTTTAATTTATATTTTTAAAGACAAGTGATAATAATATCATTGTGGGTAAAATAACAGCTTAAAAATGATATATATCTTTTAAATGATACTCTGCATTACACTTTTTCCTATTTTTTATTTAAATAGGATAAAAACACATACAATATTTTAATATCACAAAATGTCTTGAGAATTTTATTTATAGATTTCTCTCTTTGATATTTCATTTTTATTTTACTTCACTTTCACTTTGGTAGTGCGACTTATAGATGTACATCTGCATAGACAATTCTCCCAATGGTTTCGAATACAATAGGGTAGAGTAGAAAGTGTGTTAAAAAATTACAGTCAAGGGAAAAATAACTCACACAAAAATAAATCAGACAGAATTAACTCCATTTAACACCATACATGGTTATTCTGACTTGTTTTCTTTTGAAAGAAGAAAAAAAAAATCTGAAAGAATAAACTAAACTAATTTGCATGTATTTACTAACAAATATTCTTTCAACCTGGCCCAACCATGATTATTTTCCCTTGTTCTTAGGTGGAGTCACCATACGAACTGGCCCGCGTAGGCTCATTCGAGACCCTGGCACCACAGGTGAATATTTACACCCTAGCCCATTATTTTCTCAATCAGTAAATAGTATGTCCTTGTGACATTTTGTTTTCTATTTTTTTAAATAGAGACTGTGGCATAAAGAAATAACAAGTTAAATTTTCCCTCTAAGAAGGAAAGAACTTCAGATTTCCCTCAATCACAAACTACAGAATTAGATTCTCTCTACCCTTTTTGTTTGGTCCAAAGTGACTGTTTTTTTATGAAAGTTAAATTAGTCCGGGTGCTTATCTGTTCTAATAAACCCAAATTATTAAACAGTATTAACATTCAATTTTAAGTTTACTCACTGTCACAATGTAATAATTCTAAATTTAAATATATTTAATTTAGAAATAATAATATTAATTAGAAATTATAATATCTTTGTCAAAAGTAAAGTCAGATAAAAAAAGGGACAGTATAGTACATAAAAGTACATAAAATGTGTCAAAATAATCATGAATTTCTTTATAATCCAAATGTATCATGATATTATATTTATACTTTTTTTTACATGTGCCATGTATGCATGGTCCTACATTGGAGCAGCACAACTTTATGATTACTATTCTTTCTGTGTTCTTTAATTTGTATAATCTGTATACTCGCTGTAAAAATTTCTGCTAATTAAATTTTTGATAAGATAATAGTTGTTAATTTAATAATTATTAAAGAATTATACTTATGTACACGTATACGTACACTAATCTAAATTGAATTTTATTTGTACGTTTTTTTTTTTATATTTAATCAATATAATCAATTATATTGTTATGAAATTTATTTATTTTTCAATAAGAAGACAAAATTTATTGCATCGATCATTGTTAATTTTAATTAATTCTTTTTTTCCTCTTTGCCACAAACAGCCTGTCTACACCAAACAGTCAGCTGCTCTCCAGTCTCAGCAGCTCATGCAACAACAAGCTGCGATCATGGCAGCAGCTCAAACACCTTACCTAACCAACCCCGTAAGCATGCTGTCCACTCAGGTCCAACAGCTGACCAGTCTACCAGCCGCTCCCAACGGATTGGTCTCCACAGCAATCACACCCACCACAGCAACTCTTGGAAGTGGTAGGCGAAATTTTTTTTTTTTTCAATCTTCGCATGCACCTACTTCTCTGATTAGTATTGTCTATGCGTGTGTTGAACTGATGTATAATTAATTAGTTGTGCTATGTGTATAATCGATGTTTAGAACTAACAATGTGCGCTGAAAGCTTAACTTCCAGTTGAGTTAAATTTTAATTTTATATTTGGACGAAATAAAACTAACATTTCTGTTATCTCAATAATGTTAAAATGTCTTCAATTTGTAAATTAATAATCTTATTTCGATAGAAGTTTCAACCTGTTTTATTTTTAAAGCTTTATTCTTTTTATGCATTTTTCCTAGGTTTTATTTTTTGCTTAAAATGTCTTAACTTAAACGTTGATGTTTTATTAAACTTTTTTAGTGTTATGCATTTTATTTCACAAGCAGTAGCATAGCTTTTTAAAACTCTGATTTTTTAAAAACGTTTGCTATCAGTTTGTGTAAACTTTTAGTTAACTGCAAATATTTGCTAAGTGTTTTGCTTGCTGTTTATAAAAGCCAAGTATACAATTATCTCAAAATGTTGAAATGAAACATTGTATGTATATATAAACACATGATCACATGTACATGTAGATCTACATTAACAAAAAACAGTTAAAAAATTAAAGAATTAATTAAGCCTGATTTTAAAAACTTGGCTTTTATAATAAATGTTTTAATATAAATCTAAATCATGGAGATTTCTTCTCCTGCTTAAATTATTTCCCCCTATGCGCCATACATTGTATCAATTAAAGGTCACTTATACAACAATTTATCCCTTATAATAATTTCAATAAAGCATTTTTTTTCTCTTTTATAAAAATAATTCAAAGGTTTAATTCTCAGAATAAAATGAGACAATTTTTTCTCTTAACCCCCTTTAGTCTATCCTATTCCAAACTTTAAAAGAGAATGTTTCCTCAACCTTCTTTAAGGTTTACTCAATTTCTGTGACAAAAAGAATGTAATTTGGGTATATTGGTAATGATGTCTTTTTGATTGATTTAAGACTATGCTAATGCATGGCAGTTTCACTGGCGTGAGGGACAACCGGAAAAAATCAAGAATTTGGAGCACCATTATTCCGGTAATTGTCATGTCTGTCCCTGTACTTTGTCGCCTTATTCAAGAACATTAAGAGTTCTGCCCCCTTAGTATTTAGGCATGAGGAATATGCCATTTAATTTATTTTAAAAATTGGTGGCAAAACACTGCTCTTGGTTTTATATTTTTCCTTCCCCCTCTTTTCCTGAACCTTCAATCCTGATCCCCAAATATTTTTCCCACAATACCCTGCATAAAAATTAAATTGTAAACAACTTATTTAGTTTTCAAGATGGCTCAACAACAAAAAACAATTATTTTCTCAATAGATGTGAGGATAGCATTTTCATGTATGTAGAATCTTAATTTGAAGATTGTATGATGTCAGTATTAAAGTTTAAATCAAGGATACAAAAAATAATTTTGCTTATTTCTATTCATTAAAATTTATATTTAAACCAATCCATGTTTATCAAAGTTACTTCACATTTAGAATCTGCATGCAGTTAACCTACTGCTTTAAATATGCTTTCTATTTTGTGAGGGTTTTCATTTACAAAAAACTAATTCACAGTGAATCTTCTAAGCATTTTAGCATATTTTAATAGAATATAATAATTCTGGTGTATTGATATTGTTTCTATGTTTAAATGTATTTTGTTGTAACTTCCTTTTTACATGAGCTTTGATCTCTTATCTAATAATTTAACTTTTTTTTTTACATCTTTTATGTATATTGTTTGAAAGTATTTTTTTAAAATCACAATTTTTTTATAAATCCGCAATTTTTTTTTTAGTTTCCCTTTCAAAAACCTTTGCACAAAATTGTATGAATGCCGCCTTATTGTTTTATTGTAGCCAAAGTTAATCCTGCTTTGAATTAAAGACAAAAAAGATGTGATAAGAATAATTGTTGGTAATGTCAGTGTGTTTCAACTAGGTGGTTGTACCTGTGTGTAATGCATGTTGTAGACAGTCATATTGTTCCTATACTCAACATCAGTATCGCAGATGTTAATTTACTTCATGTTGCTATCAATGAAATGTTATTAATCTTGAAAATTTGAAGGCTTATTTTACAGTGGTAGCAATTTAGAAATATGGTTGCATTAAAATTATTTATGATATAATGCATTCCTTTCTTTTCTAAAATCAGCATTTCATTCTCGGCTAAGATTACATTTTGATAAGGTTATCGAATACGTAAAATTTAATTTTGTTTTTAGGGTTTTTTAAAAAGTAATAAGGGTTACATTTTATTATTTGAAAATTTGAAATAATTTTATCTCTGATTAGTGTCATCCTCTGATTTACGAATTGAAAAAAAACTGGGAGCTTACCAAAACTGTTTTTTATTAGCTCATATCATTCTGAAAAAAAATTATTTTTTTTATCAAGCATTTATGTTTAGATTGAAAAAAAAATTTTTTTTAATTAATAATGATTTTTTTAATCCTCAGGTACCCCTACACCAACTATAAATGGTGCCCCTCCAAGTATGCTGTCCCCAACTGCCATGGCATCCTTTCCCATGCCACCAACTAACGGGGCAGCAGAAATCTACACCAACGGCATTCCGCATTACACAGGTTTGTATTGTATGTATATTTCATTCTTCTTTTCTACACCATGCAGGGCCTAGCATGTCTCGAAAAAAGCTTGATCAATCATTGATGGGTAACGACAGTGTCGAGTGTTTCTGAATAAAAGTTCAAATGTTGCGTTATATTAAAACATTAATCAAACATTTTTAAAAGCATGGAGTTTTATTTATTTTTTTAAAAGAATGATACCATTGTTACTTTTTTTGTTGCCTGTTTGTTATTGACAGGTTTGGCTTGAGTATGTTGGGTCCTGCATTGTGTATTTGATGTTAGTTTAGTTTAACTTAGTCTGGAGGAGGTGGAATGGTTTTGAAGTAGGAATTGAAGAGGTGGTGAGGAAGATAACTCATTAGTATTTAGGAAATATTTTGAATTATTGTTAAATCTTGTGAAATACTAACAACAATTAACAAAACTAACTGAATTAATACAATGCATGCGAAAAGTAATTTTTTTTAAAAGTAACTCTAGTGTAGTAATGTTTAGTTCTTTTTTATGGATGTTAAGCACTAGACTTCGCTTCGTTTCAGCAGTAACGAACGGTGACCCGCTTCAAGCGTATGCTGCAATTCCATCCTACGCTGGCATTGGTAAGAAGTTCAACTGTTCTCTTTTTTACTGTAGGTGAAGGCTGCTGCAGGGGAGATAAGCAATGAGTACAATCATAAAGGAGCAATTTACAAGAAATTTTAATTAACTTGAAATTTTACTTGCACTGTACAATTATTTTTTTTTAAATAGTTTCTTAAATGTGTTAATTATGATTTTTTATTAAAGTACATGCAAGTGTTGAATGAACTAATTTTTTTTTAATATATGCAAAAAAAATATTTTCAGCAGCAGCTTTCATGGCTAAAATATGAAGATATTCTTATTAATTAATATAAAGATCCTAAAATATAAATACTTTAATAGCTAAATATTCTTTCAAAGTTTTTTTCCCCTTACATTTTATATTCATTGTATTCTTCATAACATCAGTTTTAAAGCTTTCATATAATACATGAAAAGTCACTCTTCTTAATTAATATAAATTCTTTAAATATAAATAAATTATAATTTACTACCGATAGATTTTTGCAAAGCATATTATTTTTAACCCTTTTTGTTTATTCTCATTGTTTCATTCTTCATCTCATTAAATCATCAACCTCTAATCTTTAAAGCCAAAGGTTTTAATGAGGTCTCTGAAAACAGTCTCTTTCGTTTCAGCAGCCTACCCCGCAGTCTACGGTGGATTCCAGCAGTTAACCCAGCCCACAACTCTGGTGCCAACAGCCCAGAAGGAAGGGCCAGAAGGCTGCAACCTCTTCATCTACCACCTCCCCCAGGAGTTTGGGGATGGCGAACTCGCTCAGATGTTTGTCCCGTTTGGCAATGTTATCAGTGCTAAAGTTTATGTGGACAGAGCGACAAATCAGAGCAAGTGCTTCGGTAAGGGGTTGTTTTTTTCTTTTTCTTTTTTTTTTTTTTTTGGTCTTGAAAGCTTAAGACTTTAAGACTATTTTTTACTTAGTTCTTTTACCACTTTGAGATATTTTAAATTATAAGCTAACTTTAAATATGTCATATTAAACAAATTAAAACATAGATGAATAAAACATGTTTTAGTGTCTGTTACAGTTTTGTTTTTAAACTGCTATAACAGTACTTTTGTTGTTTATCTTTAATATCTGTTAAATATTTTATTACAGTTCCATTTTTAAACTGCTATAATAGTACTTATGTTGTTTATCATCAATATCTGTTAAATATTTTATTACAGTTCCATTTTTAAACTGCTATAACAGTACTAATCATCAATATCTTTTAATTATTTGACCAAAGTTTTCTTTTTAAACTGCTATAAGGGTACTAACACTGTTTATCTTCAATGACCAGGTTTTGTAAGCTTTGATAACCCAGCTAGCGCTCAGACTGCCATTCAGGCAATGAATGGGTTCCAGATTGGCATGAAGCGTCTAAAGGTTCAACTGAAGCGCCCTAAAGATGCCAATCGTCCTTATTAACAGCAGGAGAGAACATCTTACAGCCGTCATGTGACTCATGTTATGGTAAGCTGATTTCTGTTACGCTTAAATCGAGGTTAATTTTTTTATTTTTTTTTTACACTCCGGGTGGGAAACAACTGAACTCTTTTTGGTTATATTATTTTGCAGTCGTTTTAGGCCATAGTTAAGATGTTAAAATTTTTCTATTTTTGACATGTTTTTTTTTTAATGAAAAACTCCAAATGTTTGTAAAAAAAAAAAATTGTACTGCAATATAATCAGAAAGATTTAAAGCAGTTGGGATTTGTATATGCCTACAAATGTGCAATATGGTAATATGCTTTTTATCATAACATTATGTCTCTTTATATTCTAGAAATTATAATGAAAATAATAATAATGATAATATGATATATACGTGCTGTTGAAATGTGATGATTTTGTGTAAAAGAAATGTTCCGATAGCTTTAAAGATAAAAGTCACACGAGCTAAATGTTCAGAGCTCAAAACACATGAGAAGTAAAATAAGGTTGTGAGAAGAATTGTAATGTCATGTACATCAATACCATCCAGTCATCATAATTTTCTCCACAGGATCAACATTATGTTATAGCATCTTAATAATTCATTCCATCTTCTCTCCTTTTTTTTTTCGGCCCAAACTTGTAGCCCCTTTTTTACGCAGGCTTGTGCCTCCGCCTCGTGATTGGACGGCATTCCTGCCAATCACCCAACTTTAGCCACTTCTTCTCCATCAGTGCGGTGTAAGTGGGCGGGATTTGTACATATCTGCAAAACCTTTGACATTGTCCCTATATTTATCTGCCTGTGCTCTTGAGATCTAGTTTTTTTTTTTATTTATGTTCTTGTCTCTATTGTATTAATTTTATTATTTTATATTTTTATTATTATATTTTGTAACAAGTCTGCTCATTGGTCTGTTTGATTGGTTGGTTGTTTCAATTACATTTTTTTTTTCGCATTCAGTGCTATGATTGGAAAGTAAATAATTCCTTTTTTTTTTAATTTGAAAACAAATTAGAGTGAGATATTGTGGCTTTGCAATCTTTATCTTATTATTACCTAGAGATACATATTTGGCATTTTTTTTGTTTTGTTTTCTAAGTGTTTATCGGACGGTTGATATGTTTATGTTTTGTGCATTGTTTCGTACACTCACTAGTCTCTTGGCATTTTGGGGTACTCTTCTAACACTCGGTTCATTTGTATCTTGATTTGTTTTCACTGGTAACCAGGGCAACAGCTCCATTAATTTCAGTGTTTTATTTTAATATCAATGTTTGTAATGACTGACCCAAGACAGTTATCAGTGTGGCTGAACAGTTCTCGTGTCGTCTGCCTTTAAAAGCCAAGGATGCAGAGTGGATAGTGATGTTGCATAAGTAATGCATTGACTGTACCCACTTTTGTGTTAGTTTCATGTTATATATTTACTGCTGAGGAATCTTTACACAACAAACCTAGGCTCCTACACCCTCCATTATTTATTTATTTTTTTTGACTAAATAAATAACATTTTCCAGAGATGCCTTGATGTCAAAAGATATAAAATGTTTCCGCGATCTTGTTTTTAAAATAGTGGTTTTGATTCTTCTCTTAGCGTCTCCGAATCTTCAAGTTACAGATGGCATTGTATGTAAACAAATACGGCATTATAGAATTCCTTATACATGTAGGCTTTTGCTACCAGACTTTTTTTTTACCCAAATGTTGAAAATTAACACAGAAAAAAACTAATTCACATCATGGGTGCATAAAAAAAAGAGAGATGTCAAATTTAAAATTAACCAAGCTTTAAAAAATTTTTATATTTTTTTTTTTTTGCAGGATTATCTTAAATGCTAATTACTAATTGCAGCAATGTCCATTTTAAAGCATTATCGGTGCGTTGAGCATTGGCGCTCTGTGAAAAGAATTTAGCACTCGTAATGTGTATTTTCCTTTACCTGTTAATTACAGTTTAACATTTCCCTGACCTTTGAGGCGCATTTTATTTCTATAGTGCAAACTGGCATCTCTGCATGCTGTTACTGTTGTATAAAGGTTTGATTGTATCACTGGTAGCAAAAGTCAATAAATTTTTATCTATTTAATGTAAAGTGTGAAATCTGACCATTTGTTGGTAAATTTTCTTTGATGTACAGTTACTAAATTTGACCTTAAACCACACAAACTTTTATTTATTATGGAAACAGCATTTGTTAAGGTATTTTTTTAAAAGCTTGTCATTATTTTTAGTTAAAAAGTGAAACCTGTAAGTGTAAGATAAAGTGTATGTTCATTTGCTGGTCAGATTTTTTAGCATTTGTTGGCAAAAACTTGAGTCTGTGAAAAAGGTCAAATTTTTTGTAATTATGTGTTAACATTTGTGACCCTATAACATAAATAAGGACTGGTTACCATTATTATATCATTAACTTATATGTGTGTCAGTTGAGTGTAGTTGTCTCCTTTCATCGGTGTTACTACTAATAGCATAATATGTCGTAAGGTATTATTTGTACATAATAGGATAAAACTTCAACTTTAAACAGGCCGCTTGTAAATAGCAAAATGTAATATGAATTTTCAAAATTACTTTCTAATAAAATAAAATGCTACTTGTAATTTGATTTTTATAATTCCTAGAACAAAGTTCCATTAACTTGAATTTAACAGGCCTTATTTTGTAATAAGGGTCATTAATTTAACTGTAAAATCCAAATAATTTTTAAAAACTTTTCTGTTGTTTTCAGCAAAGAATACAGATTCCTTATCAAGTTCGCTGACATTGGTTAATTATTTTTTTTTGTTTAAGTAAATTACAAAACAAGTTGTTACAGCTTAGTATTATTTTTAAAACTTTTCTGAGTAAGATATACTCATGAATTGTAAAACTAACATTACTCCAAGGATGCACAACAAGTAACATTTGTGTTACAAAATCTTCAAAGATCATTATAGCAACCTCTTAATCAGCAATATCAATGCCAAAGAAATTAAACGACTAGATCTAATTTGGTCTTAGTTGAACAACTTGTTTAACATAGTAATTTTTACTTTTAAATGATTTGTCCCCACTTAGTTGTAGCTAATTTAATTTTTTTCTCTGTTGTTGAGATTTTTGTTTTCTTAATTTTAACGTAAATTCAAGGAAATCCACATTTTTATACAATTTTGACATTGGAAACATTATGCCTGTTGTACTTTGCACATATTTTTTGTAAATGATTATTTTGAAATTCAGTTATGTCAGACGAATTGTACTACAGTATGTCAGAGATTTTATTTCTCCTGTTTAAACATTTCTTTTTTAATTAAGACTAATCACTTAATAGATGTACTGGGTGGTATTTGTTATTTGGAGGCTATGGTCGATATAATTTATGTATATGTATAATTAATCAGTTCTTTATTTTTATTATTGCAAAGTTATTGAGTGTTATCACAGCTGGAAATCTTTTTCGGACCATATTTTTTTGTACTCAATGATGTTGTCATTATATCTGAATGTTTTCAGATTAATTTCTTTGGAGGTTTCGTTCCTTTTGATCAGATAGAGCAATATTTTTATTTTACATTTTGCTGTCCTGTACATTTCCTTCCTCACATTTTTTAAAACCTGGTTTCTTACATTTTGGGAAAGTTTATTTTTAACGAAAGTTTATTTGAGGAAAGAATATACATTTCACTACTTTCGTTAAGTTGACTTAGAGAGATTTATTGTATTATTGTTTCGTTTAATTATATTTGCTGTTTGTTTTTGTGTAGTTTCTGTTGCAACGTTTTGGTTTTAATTTGTTCAGAAAGGTTGTTTTATAACTTAAAAGGTGTTTTAATCTATGGAGCATTTGTTTAGTGTTTAATGTTTGAAGTTGTGTTGCTTTTTGAAATCTGTTCACTACTGACCAGTTTTGTTTTAATATTGTTTAGATTTTTTTCTTTAAAAAATTGTACCAGCAACTGCATTACTTAGTGAAATGTTAAACTTAATTGATAAAAATTCCGTCCTCAAAGAAATTTCTATAAAATGAATTTTTTGTAGATCTAATTGGTGTTAAAAAATACAATGAGTGGTTGTTAGCAAGTTAATGATAGTCTTATGACAAAAAAAGACAAATTGATATTATCATTATTATTGTTTCCATTATAATTTTCCTGATAATGAAGAAAACTATTTGTACTACAATTATTCCCAAAATAAAATAAAAATAACTATTCTCAGTTTACTGATTTTTATAATTAATATTTCAGGAGTTGATCAAATTTTTTAACACTGACTTTTATAATTTTTGCTTCAATTCTTTTACGTTTTTCTTTCTTTTTTATCTTTTCAGATGATGCTTGTTTACTGGACATGAAAATGTTGGAGGAAATGTTTTAAAATTAAAAAAAAGTAATAACCAAGCGATGCTGAATGAAATGATTTATTTATAGAGCAGCGACTTCGTTATGTTTCAATTACCTTATCTCTTTATAGTTATAATTTATCACACTTAAATAATACAATGACAATATTTTCAGTCATTTGATGGCTATATTTTGTTTTGCCTGTCAGCCATTTCATTTTATCCTGTAAAAATATGTCCTTATGATTTTAAAACTTTGCTTTAGATTTGAATTAGACATGTTTTTACTGTATACAAAGTAGTAATCTAAACAACTATATACTTCTTGTGTGTTTATTTTACTAATATTATAGAATAATGTAAATTGGCAGTTTTTATCTTTATCTGATGGTCAGGAAAAATAATAAGACACCTAAATTAAATCCCCTTTTGAAATCCATTTTTAAAAACTTTTTATGAGTTTTCAATGTATTGAGTATTGGAAATTAGAAAAATAAATCCAGTTTTGTTTTGTTTCCTTGCAATGATTGAAAACCTGCTAGTCAGTTTATACTGCCATTTGATAACTTTTTAATTTTTCTCTTTTACACTTTGAAGCACGATTTTTTTAGTCACACAATGCTTTCATTTTATATGCTTGTCGGATTGCGCTTTTAAAAATTGTACATTTTTAACACTTTCATTTAAAGCATATTTTGCTGTGTCTCATTGTTATTAGGTTTAAATGCTGTGCATTATTTTAGCAAAATCAGCTAGACAAAAATTTTAAAATTCTATTGATATAGGCAAGAGTTTGAATTTTAAAATTGCTACTTTAATATATTTTGCTTTATCGTTCCATTTTTAAAATTTTGTGTAGGTTTAGTTCTACTATAGGAGGCAGTGTTGTACATTTTATTTCAAATTTGATGGAGTCTAAACGATCAATACACCAGCTTTTAAAAATAAATAGCTTGGTGGAATTGTGGTAAATGTAAAAAGAGTAATTTTGTGAGAGTAGCTATACTAAGTTGCATTCTTGTCAACTATGACATTTTGATGTATTGTTTGTGTTCTAAAAACATGACTACTTAATGAAACAAATCTAAACATTTCCATATTTATAACAATGATGACTATTAACTGTTATTGCTTTAAAGATGTAAAAAGAATTATGAAGAATAATTTTAAAATACAAGTTATATTATTTACCAATTTTAACAGAATACCTTGACCTTTAACCTGTCTGTCCTGTACCTTCCTCTATGGAGCAGTATCCTGAATAACTCATTTATGTCTTACCCATGCTGTGTACTGTTCTAAAACACACAAAAAAATTTAATCATCACCTCCGCATTCTCTTTCCTTCATATTCTAATTTGAATGATAATATCCAGCGCAAAGTATGTATATAATATATAAATAACTGCCCAAATACCACTTTTTTCTCACTGCGTTGGGCTGTCTAATTTATTTATGTACTTAAGAGCTCAAACGAGCAAATTTATTTTTGCCCCAATGGTGTATACATTTGTTCTATATTAATTAAATGCTTTTATCATGTTATTTGATTGATAATTTTTTTCTTGGCTTTATTCCTTTGATAATAACTTTTCAAAAACCTTACTTTAACAGTATCAAAACAATGCCTACATCTGAAAGGTTATCATTGTTTTCATACCCACAAAAATAATAATTCTTTTATACAATGCTTACAATTTACACTTAGGTGAAATTTTCTATTTGGAGACGTGGATTCCTCGTGTTAACTTCAAATAATAAAAGAGATTCTACAATTGTTTTTAAAGTTTGGCTTCTATATACAAAACCACTAATATCACGAATTGGTAATAAAATTAATAGGCAAAATACTAAACTTACTTTTGGATAAATAGTTATTTTGGAAAACTTCTGTAAAAAAAACTGTATTGTTCATTATTCTGAACAGAAAAAGGCAAATGTTAGTCTGAAACAAGTCTCCAATGTAATTGAAACTGTAATATAGATTTAATGATGCATATTTTTCATTATGATACTGTTTAAATGCTACAATGACTTATTCCCCTGTTGCTCAAAATGATGAGTTTTTATGACTGAATTTTTTTTAAAAGGTTCTATTGAATTACATGTGGATTATATGGATTTGAATTTTTTTTTTCTTTAAAATTCACCATGACCTTGAGTATTGTGAACTATCAGAACTACTTGAAAATAGGAAAATTCTAAAACCCACAGCTTCAGTTTCTACTCTTTTTTGCTACATTTTTATTTTGCTGAAATGCATTTTAAAGGCTAAAATGTGTTATAAAAAGTCAATACTTATTTGAAAAATTGAACTTTTATAAACCAGTGGGTACATATTTGGCTGTTATGCTCAGTCAGTCAGTTTTTAAATGCTGCAAACTGTGGTGACTTTTTTTATATCAAATCTTCTCCTCAAGTAATAGCTTGAAGCTTTGCGTCAGTAACTTTAAAATAGCGAGATATCACTATGTAGAATATACATTAGTGAAAATAGGGGTAAGCATTTAGCACATGTACATTTCTGTTTTAAAAGAACAATTTCCTTTTAAATTTCATATCATATAACCTATTTTTATCATTTCTATTTAATGCATAACCTATGTATATTTGGATATGTACTTTTATAAAATGGCCCAATTGATACCTATGATTTCCATGGAGAACTGTAAAATATTAAAATATAGTTGCCACTTTCATTGTTATAATTTAAATCTCTCTCTCTCTCTCTCCATCAGTAACACAAACTGAACTTTAAAAAAAAAAATTCTAATATACTTTGCTGTTTAAAGAACTACTTATTTTGGGAACTTTGTCATATACAGTTTGAGTGTCTGCACATTTTTTATTTAGTACCTGCTAAAAAAACAGCAATAATGCAGTAGGCCTGAAGAATAATTACGAACATCTCAAATTTTTAACTGTTAATATTGGGGTCCAACATTTTATGATTTCTTTTTTTTTAATATCCATTTCTTGTTTGATCACTTTTCTAAGTACATTTTTTTTATTGGCATTAGTTTATTTTTCTAATCATTTTCATTACAAAGCATATCATGACAGTTCATTATAAATATATCTATCTCTATATAAGACTATATATACACCATATGTTCAATCATTTTTAATATTTTTTAAAAACCTTTTTTTCCCAATATTTATTATTAAATAAGACATATCTCATTTATAATATCATTTTTGCTACTAAGAACTCCAGGATTACATTGTTATATATTCCTAATCCCATCCTTTTATGCTTTTCACCTTTATTTTTGGGCTTGGCTTGATTTGATAATCTTATAAAAATTTGGATTCCCAAGTCCGCAACCTTTTTATTGCTGTTTTCATCCAATTTTATAGTGTTGTTAAATAGTTTCTTTTTAATCATCGCCAAAAAAAAAAATATTTCACATTACACTTAAAACTTAATTCAACATGTTTTTTTTTTTTACTTCGAGCCCTTGCTTTCAATTTGTTTTGAGGGAAAGTGCAATAATTTCAGCTGACCTCAGTGTGAAAACATGTGTTTTCTTTTCAAGTGTTCACTTTATTGCTAGTATTATTTTCATTATGTAATCTACAACTTTCAGGTATTAAGGCTAGGCTTGTTTGTTTTTTTGCTATTTTTTTATCACTCTGATGAGTCAACAGTTTAAAAAATCAGTTGATAAAGCTGAACCCTTACCAAATTGAGCGAAGCTGTGAGTAAGCTTCAACGCCTGACCACACGCAGTACTGAAAATCACATTGACCACTTACCCTCTTTGTAAAATAGCTGGAATGTTATCCTCCATCCCCCTGAATCTACTTAAACAGTTAGTGTATATCATTACCAAATTGCCCAGTGAAAATAACTTATCTTGTACAGAGGTATAAACTTTTTATTATTGCCAAAATCCTGAGCACAATTTCCATCTAAATAATTGAAAGATGATTTTTACATATTTTTTTTACTCAGGTAGCTAATTATGTTTCATTTTAATTAAAACATTAGTGAATAAAATGATCGTCAATTTTAATGGTAATGATTTCTTGTTTTCTGTTTCAAAATATTCTCTCCAATTTTTTTAAAGTTTTAAAAAAACAAACACAATATTCAACTTTGGATAATGTTTATAATCCCGGATTTTATTTTTAGCTTCTATGTAAGCTAACACCTGTAAATTATTTTAGAATTTATCCACATGTATTATTACATTTTAGCCTAGCATTGTCATGAGTTTTTTTAAAACAGTTTTTGAAAAAAACTAAAACAGATTGCAGTAGATGAATTTTAGTGTTACTAAAAACTAATATAATATGTATACATAGCTAGTTCATGGTTTGTCTTTTACATTTTTTAAATCTTTTTTTTTTAATTTAAAGTTTCCATATGTTTAAAAAAAAACAATATTTGCTTAGACCTATTTTTGTATTGTTTGCACATGCACACCAATTTTTTAATTTTAGTAACCAATTTGAATTTTACTACCCACATGCATCATAACAAAAACCCTGCCTTCTGTTAAACAAATACCTTCAAATCAAAATAAATCTACTTACCATTTCTATCATTGATGAATATTGCCATTATAACTGGATATGTCTCATAAAGGCTTGGATTTCTTTTTCAGTTGAAGGGTCGGATTGTTATGTTACACCACTGTTCATTTTTAATTAGATTTAAACACTTGTATATCTATAAGGTTACTTAAACCATTCTTTTAAATCCATATATGAAAAGTGTTCATTAACTCCATCTCGAAAATGGTTATATATTTTGTAGTTGAAAGAAAATATACTGTGCGAATCAGCATTTTTTTTCCCAGCCTTAGTGTTTTAGGCACAGCATTGAAGAAAAAAAAAGTGTTTGTTGCTGTGAAGGTGATGTTTAGAAAATTCTGGAATGTTAAGTGTAAAACAATATTACATTGTACAAAAATTATTTCACTTTTGTGAACCTTTAGTATAAATGACACTTTTTTTTTTTAAAGGAAAATAAAAATCTGTTAGTGTATTTAACACGTTTGTATTTGTAGGATTTATTTACAGAAGGCGCGACTAATCAAATGATTGAGTAAAGCACTGATCCCTATAGTCTTAGAACTGACTGGTATATATCTACTACAGAGTTGTTGCTTTTTATTTAACACTCAAACAGTTAAGTCACATAATTTTATCAAAGACCTTGTATTATATTATTAAAAATGACAATGACATTAAAGATTATACAACTTTAAATTTATCTTTTGTTGTTTCTTTAGTGTTTTTGTTAAGTGTGTGATGAAAGCAGAAGTAAAGTACCCTTTCAAATATTATTGGGCAGGTGAAGTAGACTTGATCTGTTTCTGTGACCCCGGAATATGAATGGATAGTGTGGTCAGCAATATGTCCAGCGCAATCAAGTCACCAAGCTTTAATTAAACTGAAATAATTAAGTAGTGATGTCTTAGTTTATAAAATCAACAGAGCGTTTCTTTCAGGGATCTCTTTGTGGGCTTTCATTGTCTGTCTACCCCCCCCCCCCCCCCTGAAGTTTCAAGTGCCATTGTTTTCATTTAAATAACTGGTCCTGAAAAATAATAGCACATCTAAATATAGACTTTTAGTAATGTATTGATGAAGCTTTCATAAAATATTTGATCAGTTGTTTAAATAAACCAACACTAGATCAGATAAAAAGTGAAAGTTAGTAGATTCTGTCATTGAATCGAGTTAGAAATGCTAAGTATTTTTTTTAAATACTTTAATTTTAAAATTAAACAAATCGGCCCTACATTAAACTCAACATCTGTGGTGTTTGCTTAGTCTGTAACTTATTTTAACTTTTTACAATAACAATTTTAAACCAGTTGTCACCGGAAAGGTGAAAATATTTACAGGCTGAGGTGAAACTGCTATGTGAACATGATTTGATGTTTGACAAGGTTAAGCCCTAAGACACAGAAGGGTTTGAATGATGTACAAAAAAAAATATGTTGGCGAAAAAAAAATTAACACTGGTGGCCTTACAACTTTTTAGTATCAAAGGTATTTGGTACTTAAGGTGAGACTTAAGCAGTTGAGCTAACTGCTAACTTGTGAGTCTCAAGTTCGAATCCAGGTCCAAGTTAGTAGAACGTCCCTGAGTTTACCCAGCTCTGATGGGCCCTTAGTCATGTTATGGAAAGTAAAGGCTGGGCAAAGTGCTGACCTTGATATACAGAGGTCAAGAAACATGAACTCTACTTCATTTGCCCAATAAATTACTGGGTCTATAGAGGTTTCTTTTCTTTACTTTCTTAAATTGTCTTTTGGGAAATGAATAGTTAAATATCAAGTAATAGCACAGGGGTCTGGTATTGAAGGGGGGGGGGGGGGATGTTGCTGTATTTCATCTGAAGCAACATCGGTGGTATTTTAGTATTACTGTTTATGTGTGTAGGATGAGTGACTGTTGGGGCGGGACAGAGGCGTAGCGAGGGGGGTGCGTGGGGGGTACATATGTCCCCCGGCGCCGACCCTAGGGGGCGCCAAAATGGGTTGGAAAAAAACAAATTAAAATCTCATTTTAGCTGCAGTTTTGCATTATAAATATAAAAAATATATGGTAGTGGGGGGGGGGGGCAAATTGAAAGTTTGTCCCCGGGCGCTGGGAAGTGTCGCTACCAGTGTTCCCTCTAAGCGGCGCGGTTTCGCGGCCGCGCAGTATTTTTGAACTTGCCGCGCAGTCATTTTGTAAAGTACGTATAACCTTGTATAAGACTTTTAGAACACCGCGCACACAAAATACATGTTGCACACTAGCAATTTCCCTTAGAGAGAACGTTGGTCGTTACGCCTCTGGGGTGGGTAAAGTAGGGGTTGAAAACGGGACAGGCATAACACACTGAGTTGTTTGTGGGTTGGTTTGCTGTTTTTAGGGAAACTGGACATGTTACTGAGGTTGTCTGGAGTTATCAGGTTTGTGGCCAACAATAGGTTATTTAGGATGTAGACATTAAAAGGATAATTGTGGTGGAAGCGTCATCACTCGTAGGGGGAGGGGGGGTCCGTAATTTTGTGACGGTGTGTGATGAGGGGGAGGGGGGGGTTAGATGGTGTGATGTCACACTTTTTGCAATATAAAAACGCAATGTTAGAAAACGAGTTTTAGCTGTTATTTCGCGTTTTAGAAAACGGTTTTCATAAATTGTTAAAGGAATTGATCAAAATACTCTATGTTGACAGAGTTCTGACAAGTTTTTGGAAAAATATCAATTTTTTCAGAAAAATTCTACAGCAATTTTAAGTGGGTTGTAGGCTGAGGTGTGACGCCATTTTAGTGGGGGTCTGGCTTTTTGTGACGACCTGTGACTGAAGGAGGGGGGGGGGGGGTAAAAATCGTCCAAAAAAGCGTGACGTTATTTATGGATGACCCCAAATACGAATACCTGTATGGTGATGACAGTGACGATCTATATCAGTGGGGGGACAGTAAGGGGTGTCACAGAACAATTTTTTCCTCAGTAAAAGTAGAAACAAAATGCACAGTTTCTTCCAGGCATCTCTTTGGGATGGGGGGGGGCTCTGCTCTCCCGAAAAATGTCTACTACGGTAATAATTTTAAAATATGATAGGGCTTATAAAGGGATGTAGATTTAGAAAGTATTAAACAGCTAGATCTAGATAGCAAAGCAGTATAAGCATGGGGGGGGGGGGGGGGCGCAAGGTTGGGGGGAGAGTAGGTTGCAGTGTGGCAACAAGGCAGTGATCATGTTTTGGATGTTACTTTGTATGTTTGTAGTTGGTTGTGTGGCTATTGAGTATGTCAGATTTTGCGAAGGTTTCCCCTTTCCTCAGTGTGTAAGGTTTAGTCGTGAGTTGTGTGTCGTATGCGCTTTTAATATCAATTTAGTCTCTGTAAACTTGCGTCATGGTTTAAATTTACAGCATATAGGCCTATCCTAAAAGTATATTTATAATGTTTGTAAAAAAAAAATTATTGTAGATTAAAGCAAACAGTTATTTTTATATAAAACTAGCGTGCCCGTCCCCGCGCGTTGCAGCGGGGTTATAAGAAAGTCTGACGAAATATATTAGGAGGGTTTCATTAAGTCCCTACAACTGAGATGTTTTTCCCCAAACTTAACACC
>NW_026731716.1:1277500-1455756 GCF_028476545.2 Physella acuta | reverse complement strand
ATAGTTTGCCCCAGGCGCCGGAATGGGCAGCTCCGCCTCTGCCTAGGGCGCTAAATAACCTGGCGCCGGCACTGCCCACATGGAGGAAGAAGAGGGTGTGTTCCAAAAAAATTTGACTTATGTGGATTCCTCACAGGTAGGGGTGGGGGAGGGGGTCAGGTTAATGCTAATACATGTTGAATTTAACATCATCTAAGTATTGACATTTTAAAACAAACAAAAAACTTGTACCCTGCATGTAATAAGTTTGATAAAGGTGTCATCCGTAAATGAGGTAATACTCCGAAGAAAGCCTACCGCCCCCCTCCCCCGAACAAGATGGAATTTATATAGCAAACATATAATTTTACTAGTGTACGTCCCCCCCCCCCCCCCGAAAAATGTTGACCGCTCCCCCTCAAAAATATCAAGTGCCCCCCCAGAGAAAAAAAAATATATATGTATATATGTATGTATATTTATACGTTAAAAAACTACTATTGAAAGTGTTGGGAAATTAATATTTATTACTTTGTTTTTGGTGTTGGGAAAAAAAAATAATTACATAATTATCGGGGATTGATCAAGTGCAAATGTTGTAGGTATTTTACGGATAAGCTTGGAGTATTATAATTGTTCATTAAATTGATACAGGCCCGTCCGCCGGCGCCCCACCAGGGTTCAATTTGGCGCCCTGGGCTATCTTGTGAGCGTTATGGTGCATAATTTCGCAATTAAAACAGTGCGATAGAGTATAGATAAGAAAGGTTACTATAGTTTTTAAGTGAATCGAATCCAGGCGTCCTCTGGCGCCCAGACAAGGTGCTATTTGGGGCCCCGGGCCTCCTGTGTTTGGTTTGGCGCCTTACTGGGCTAGACTGTGAGCACTTTGCGTTTATGTTCGCGTTAGTGTTTTCTTTGTGTTTAGGTTGGGTTTGCGTTAGTGGTTGCGTTTTGATTTGGTTCGTTTTTGTTCTTTCTTTTTCCGTTTTCGTTTGTGTTTTTTTTCTTTGGGTTTGTATTTGTGTTTGTGGTAGGTTTGTTTAGCGTTTGGATTTGGTTTGTTTTCGTTTGCTTTTTCATTTGTGTTTTTTTTCTTTGGGTTTGTGTTTGTGGTTGGTTTTGGATTTAGTTTGTTTTCGTTTGCTTTTTCATTGGTTTTTTTCTTTGTGTTTGTATTGGTGTTTGTGGTTGTGGTTGGGTTTGTTGTTAGGTTTTTGTTTTCGTTTGTATTTATAATTGCGTTTTGTTGTTTTGGTTTGGGTTGGTTGTGGTTTGGGTGGGCAATGCCGGGTTTATGACGATTACTAAACACACAGGTAATGGTTTTTAACAGAAAGGTTTTTCACAGAAGCCAGAGCAGGGCTAGGCCGGGCCGGCTAGTATATATATATACATACATATATATATATATACATATATATATATATATATATATATATATATATACATACATATATATACATACATATATATATATACAGACATATATATATATACAGACATATATATATATACAGACATATATATATATATATATATATATATATACATATATATATATATATATATATATATATATATATATATATATATATATATATATATATATATATACATATATATATATATATATACATATATATATATACATATATATATATATACATATATATATATATATACATATATATTATATATACATATATATATATATATATATGTATATATATATATATATATATATATATATATATATATATATATATATATATATATATATATATATATATATATATATATATATATATATATATATATATGTATATATATATATATATATGTATATATATATATATATATATATATATATATATATATATATATATATATATATATATATATATATATATATATATATATATTTATTTATATATTTATATATTTATATTTATATACCCTATGTTGGCCGAGATCAGTTTTAAGAAAAACAGTATTTAAAAAAAATGCAATTTTAATGGGGGTTGTATGCTGAGGAGTCATTTGGGGAGGGGGGGGGGGTATAGCTTTTTGTGATGGAGTGGGGGGGGGGGGGAGGAAAAAATGATAAAAAAAACAGGATATTTATGGATGACTCCTAAGATGACAGTGCTCTGGTTTAAATCAAAAACCTAGCTTATGGAGACTTCCACTATATCCTAAGCAACATGATTTTAAATGATTTTTTGACTGATAATGCTTTATGCGGTTTTTTAATAGCACAAATAGCCATAGATTTTTTTATTTTCTTTATGCAGAATGTTTAGTTTGTGCATATCTGTTTGCTCCATTTTCTTTATGCCTGTTTTGTTTACAGAAATTTCTTTGTGAGCAGTTTTCTATGTGCACACATTTTTGAATGTTTTTTTTTATGTCACAATATTGTTTGAGGTGTTTTCTTGTGTTTTTGTGTGTGCAGTAGTCATTGTGCACTTTTTCTCTGTGTTTGTAATGTACAAAATGCTTTATGTTCTTCTTTCTGTATTTGCAATTATAAGTTGTGATTGTTTTGTGGTTATTTTTTTAGCTTAAAAATCTGATTCTTGATTTTTTTTTTCAGAAGAAAACCTTTTCTGTATTCATAAAAACACCCTTTAAAATGGTAGGTTACATAAAGTTATTGTAGTTTTTTTTTTCATGATGCTGCCAGTTTGGAAAATTACTTTATTGAACCAGTGTCAAATTTTTATTGTCGCTTAATGATAAATAATGAGTTCAAATTAATCAGTACTTCATTAACATATTTCAGAGAGTCAAAATGTTGTTGAAACAATATCAACAAAATGGACTTACTTCACTTGTCAAGCACAGATATTTTCCAGCCAAGAAACCTAAATTTAAGAAATCATATTTTCCTTTTAGACAGGTATGTGTTTTAGAATTTTCTATGTTTAAAACATTATTACTAAGGAAACCTAAAATGTGGTGTTTAATAATGTAGTAAAATACATTATTAATGTAATGAGGGAGGGGGGGCAAGCCCCAAGCTTCCATTCCAGGAGGCATCCAATGGAGTTGTAAAAACATTTTTTGTTGTTGTAATTGTAATTTAAATCGATATATTTTTCATGGTGTCATCGCAGCTTCCCATCAGTTTGCAGACTGACTGATTTATTAATTTGCGAACGAATTTTAGTACTCAATCATCTATCCTCGTTTTGACATTATACAGTTCCTATACCAAAACTTATAGAAATAGCAGGCATCAGTGAAGGGTAGTCTTATGGCAGTCATTGATATTCCCTTAATAAATGATGTCTTTATATTAAAGTTTTTTTAATATTTATTTAGTATAGTGTAGGGGCTTCTTTTATGGTAATTTTGCTCATATGCACACTTGGGGCATCTTTAAAGTAGTTATGCCCATATTCTTTTTACTAATTTTCAAAGACATACATTGAGTAATTATGTCCATATTATTTTTATACACTGTAGGGGCTTCTTTAAAATAATTATTTGTATTTTCATTATATTATATTTTAAAGGCATTCAGTAAGCCCATCTTCATTTAATATATTGTAATGGCATCTTGGAAGCAACGTTCCATCTAAGGGGAAAAAGATCGCGTGCTACATGTATTTTGTGTGCGCTGTGTTTTGAAAGTCTTATATAAGGATAAATGTTTTTTTTAAAATGACTGCGTGGCAGCTAAAAAGTACTGCGCGGCCTCGTAACTGCGCAGCTTAGAGGGAACTTAGCTTGGAAGCAATTATACTTAAATTCATATAATCAGTGGCAGAACTAGAAAAATAAGGCTCCCCCTGCAAAAAAAGTTTTTGCCCCCCCCCCCATATGTTTATATATATATATATATATATATATATATATATATATATATATATATATATATATATATATATATATATATATATATATATATATATATATATATATACACTAGCCACTAACATGCACATCCCCGAGCATTGGTGTGGTGTGAGAAGAAAATCTGACGGAATATTTTAAGCGGGTTTCATTGTGTTACCAATCCTACATTCTTAGAAGTTTGACCTTGTTTTCTACAACTGAGTTATTTAAATGTAAACTTTGCCTTGCGCTGTCAATATTCTAGGGTGCTCTTTAAAACTAACGTAGATGCCAAAGTGCTCAGTGGATAGCCCAGGATGCCAAATTGTGCCCTGCCGGGATGCTGGATACCCCAACCTCATCCATAGTCTATCAGACTGTTTAAAATGAACATAGGCAACTTAGTGCTCAAGGGATATCCCTGGGCGCCAAATCTCACCATACCGGGGCATTGGCGGATGCGCCTTATTCAGTTTAGTGAATGATCATAATGCCCCATTAAATCCATATTTTATTGCACTCTTGAAAATGAATGTAAGCGCCATAGCGCTTATGGGAAAGTCCGGCAAGTTAAATAGCTCACCACATGGCCTCGGAGGACGTGCCTGATTTGATGTATTGAGCGACTATAGCAACCCATTGAACTCACCTAATTCAATTTAGTGAAAAGCTATAATGTCTTTTCTTATCCATATTCTATCGCACTCCTTAAAGTGAACGTGCCTGATTCGATTTTTTGAGTGACTATAGCAACCCATTGTATCTGGCCTGTCACTCACTTTTAAATGAACATAATCGCTCTAGTGCTCAAAGGTGAGTCAGGGGTGCCAAATCACCCCCCTGCCAGGTGCTGGTGGACACGCTTGAATCGATATAGTCAACAATTTTTGTTGCCAATAGTATCTTTAGTGTATAGTTCTTTTTAAAAAAAAAACTGACGAAGGCTCCATAGTGCTTACAGGGTAGCTCAGGGCGCATGGTATATATTCGCATATTATACATTCGAAGGGCATCCATACTAATCATAATTGGAAAAGATTTTTGTTTTTGTGCGAAAAGAAGAAAATGCACAAGGTCAGACTGTATGTAATAATGCTCTTTAGATTTATGACTTATGTATTTTCCATGTTGCTATCCTAGAGTTACAAAATTATAACACTTACATGTTATGGCTTCTCATGTAAGAGATTATATGTAACAACAGACTTTAATCAACCTGTTTAGTTGGCTCTATACATTTCTGCTACTCTTACAGCTGAAGAAAGATTTTCAAACAAGATTGGTCAGTTCTGCCAACAGCTATAATGCGAGCCACCTAGAAGAAGAGACTGATGCCCAGTCGCTTGAAGTTGTCAGCACAGAAAATGGTCTCCCTACCTTTGACGAGTTAACTGAAGGTTCAGGCTACAGCTCCCTGACATCTGCTGACCTATGGTCAGACACAGGCTTAATCCTCAGAGATGGTCTCACTTCTTTGTCTGCCCAGTCATCACATTTGCTGTCTTCAATTGGAACAAATTCCCTATTTTCAAGTGTTCTTTTTTCTAGCATAAATGAATATTCAAATTCATTTTCTTCTGAATCAGATGACCTTGATTTTTCTGATCAACTTTATTCTGAAGCTGATAGGAATCAAGAGGTAGATTATTTTAAATTATTCAGTATATTTTGTTTGCAATTTTATAGTTAATAAATAACATACAAAAGATTAAATTTCATGGTATTACCCTAAAGAACCAATCTATAAATTCAGTGATGTTCTACTTTCAGAATCCTATGTATTTATCCAAACCCAGTATGTTTCCTGAGCCTATTTCTGCTGAAATTTCCTTCCAGAATTCTCTGCAAGATATGCCACAAACAACATTTGATTATTTTGTAAGTTTATGATAACTAAAAAATTGTTAAGTAAAATATTCTTTGATACCTTTCTTTACTTTCTAGTAACAATACATATATGTTTCTTTGGGCTAAAACTATATGAGCTATCTTGACCACAGGTACTCTGACCATAGTGGTTTGACCACAGCAAGGTATTTGACCCCAGGTGCTTTGTCCACAGCTGGGGTTAGGTCAAAGGAGCTTTGTCCATACATTGTACAGATTAACTTAACAAGAGATAAAATCAACTAGACCACTTTAGTCAAAAGTTGCAGCAGTCCATTAAATAAAAATCTCGATGCAAATGTCTTCCATCGTTTTTTAAATATAATTAATAAAATGTATTTTTTTACCATTTTGTTACCTAAGAATCAACAGATGCACTGACATATTTGTTTGCTATTACACATCTGTCATTTAGTTAATCTTACAAATATTTCTTTTTTGACTATATTATTGGCATGCTTTGTTTAATAATTTATTAAGTAAAGTAAAGTTTCTTTTCAAACCTGACAGTGAAGGAGAGTTCACTTGTTTCTGTGACCTCGGCTTATGATGGTTTTACTTACCCTAATGTGAGTTAGGTACCCATCAGAGTTGGATGGACTCAGGGTCTGTCTATTGACTTGAACCCAGATTCGAACTCAAGATGTATGGGTTAGCAGTCCAGCTCTCTACCGCTAGGCCACTCTGTCTCACTTAATAATTTATTAGATACATTATTTATTTGTGAAGCGTTTTACTTGTTGTTTATTTGTTTTTACTGTTATTAACTTCTCAAATACATGTTCATTTCTATTGATGGCAGTGCAAATAAATCTGGTCATATAAAATTTTATTAATTGCATCATGAATTTCCATGAAATAACGGTTTATTATTACTATTATAAAAATTACAAAGCACTTATGCACAAAGCTCTTGGGGTCAAACCGCAGCTGTGGTCAAAGCCCCAATGGTCAAAGTACCTGTGGTCAAAGCACCTAAAACCTTAATTAGCTTGATGGTCTGGCATAATTAGGCTCTAGGGCACATGGCTGTTAACCCAAAAATTGAGTCCCTATTGACTGTCTGCTTCGGAGTGGTAACTTGACAGTCCTGATTTTTTTTTTTGGTGAAGTTTCATAAATATTTTAAAAAATGGACAATTGTTTGAGACAAGTTAATTTTGTTTAATTAAATTTTGTTTAATTAAATTTTGTTGTTAGTTATGTATTTTTTTTGACTGCATGGTTTATATACTATGTATTTCTTAGTTCAATGCTATTTTTGTTCAAAACTAAACATTAATTACAAATGAGCGACTTGTATTTTAAAGTATAGTAAATTCTTACTTTCCTTCTTTTCCCACATTTGCAGATGCCTCCAGAGAATGATCACTACAGTGAAGCTTATCTAGATGGTGGTTCTAACATGACTAGTATCAGTGAGTTTTTGGGCCCTGATGACTCCTTCCTGCAGAGAGCAGTTGTTGATTCAAGTCAGACAGTGCCACAAATTAACAGTGAATCTTTTGCCTGGAGAGAAAATCAGATGACAAATGTAGACTTACCTCCAGCTGGACAGTGGCTTAAGGATGAGGAGAAAAAACAATTTTTTCAATCAGCGTTAAATACTTTTGAGGACACTTGCAAATTGGAACAGGTAACCCATGTTAATTATTCTTATATTATTATGCTGCCTATAACATGACCATTTTTAATTATTTAAAAATCATGGTTCAAGGGTGGTATTCATTTTGTTATTTATTTGTTTAGATATTCTTAATTATGGTCCGATTTAAGAAATAGTTAGGGTGAATAGAAAGGTGAACGGAAAAAAAGTCACAGCTTTTGCTAGGAAAAAAAGTCACAGAAAAAAAGTCACAGTGGAAAATTTTATCGGAAAAAAGTCACAGAAATAAAGTCACAGAAAAAAAGTCACAAAAATCTTTTTAGAAATATTTTTATTAATTTGTTGAGAATTGTAAAATTGTGTATGTTTATTGTTGTGGGTTGTATTTTTTGATAGCAAAAATTATTTATAGACGTTAAAAGCTTTATGATTTATAACAATTATAAGTAAAAATACTCTAAGATAATTAACACAACAATCTCAACTTTTGTTACGTATTTAGTTAAATATGCGGTAGAAAAGTTAATTATAAAAGAAATTTAGGCACATTTTGCCATAGGCTATTCTCTGGTCGGCCTCTCCCCAGTAGGCATTGTCCAAACATATTTGGTGTTGTTGACGTTTTGCGTCAATGACAGCCTTTGAACCTTGTCTGCTTTCTGTTTTGATCCTCAGTTTTGTTATGTAATGAGCGTGATAAATGTGGGCAGTAAAGGTGGTTGAACTAAACATAACTATTGTTGCCATGAGTTGAGGGCAGCAAGTCAGATGAACTTACCATTTCATGGTAATTTAATATTGGTATTTAAAAAAAAAAACCACGATGAAAAACGAGAGCTTTGGAGCATTCTATTAAATGCTACAAATCTTAAGTTTAAAATAATTACAATCTACATACTTCATAATAAATATTTTAAGATGAATTATAAAAATTCCTATGCATATACAGCCTACACACATTACATTACATTTAATTAATCCAAGTTAATTTGCACTCTCTAAATATTTAATACATAAAAGTATTAACAAATATCATGCAAATATATATTTGTGACTTTTTTTCCTGTGACGTTTTTCCCTGTGACTTTTTTTCCTGTGACTTTTTTTCTGTGTTTTTTTTCCTGTGTTTTTTTTTCCTGTGACTTTTTTTCCTACAATCGAATAGAAAAGCCAGAGTTTGCTAAAGACTCTATAACCACCCTGGATCTACCCAGCTCTGATGAGTGCCACAAGGCTACCTTGTATGATTTTGTTCAGAATTGTATGATTTTGACCTAAAATTAGTGCTACTGTTGTCTTGAAACAGTTACAGATTATTTTTGTATACATCAAGTCTTGTAAGGTGTAACAAAATTAGTTTTAAAAGAAAATAAACTCTGGCTTTTAATCTTTAAGAATCAATATCAGCAAAAATTCAGTTTCTTTGTTTTAACTTTTCATTTCCTGGTCCAATTATTCATTATCATAATCATCATCATTTTTCCTTTTTTGTTCTTTGCAGAACTTAGGGCATGAGTCAAATCTTTCCACTCCCCCACAGTCTCCTGCCACTCTTTTCAGCTGTTCCCAGTTCCTTCCTATCCTTTCAGCCTCCTCTAGCATGCTATGTTGTCATGTCTTCCTGGTTTGACCCCTGCATCACTTGACCTCGAGGTTCCACCGTCTGTTTCTATTGCCAATGTCCTTCCTAAGCGTGTGCCCAACCCTTTGCCATTTCCTCTCAATGATTTGCCATTCTATTGTTTACAGGTCCAAGGATTAAATTCATTTAATTAAAATTTCAGCTCCATTTTCCTTTTGGTTTGCATTAATGTAACTACTCATAAGGGTATCAATTAGGTCTGTAACGTTGAAAAAAAGTACCCCTCAAACCTGATGGTCTGTGGGGCAGGTGAAGTAGAATCCACCTGATTCAGTGTGAACCACAGTAATGTGTGGCTATAGAAGATTATTATTCATTAAAAGACTAATTCTGCATGGACACAATTTACCCCATGATCTACCTTACACATTGGATCATGTAAAAAATAAACAGCTGAATTCATCTGCACTTTAGAACATCAGGCTTATCTTATATGCTGATTAGATTGATGAAAACAGTTAAAATTTTAAAACTGACGATCATTTATTTTAATTACCTTTTATTTTAGGCATCACCAGCAAGTGTATATGACTCACAGTTTTCTGAAGTTCCAGCAGACACAAATGTTTGTGTAGGGGAGACAAATGCAGAAACTTGTGACCCCAACTGGACCTGTGCTAACGTATGTTTTATTTTTGTATCATCTACAATAATGAATTTATAGCCTATGTTTGCCTATTTCTCATCAATTTTTTTATAAGCAACTATTATCAACAGAGATTTTTAATTGATGAAAACTGTCTACAGATATTTTTCCACTGACCACATTTTTCATAAACATAAATCACCTCTAATCTACTTCTTATGATGCGCCCCAGATGTGACCTAGCTAGTACATTCCTATAGGCCTACAGCTTGTTTCAATTCAACTAGCCTGATTATTTAAATGTATAATTTTAACATTAATTGCTAAAAAAATCTACATCGTCTTAGGTTGGACTTGTTTGGACACATATGATGAATGTTAAAGGTAGTTATTAAATCATTAATATAGTGTCAGGTTAACAAAATAATAGGACTCTAGGCCAACAGTAATGTGTTTTAAAAAATGTAGAAATACTGTGAATAGGGTGAGAAAATTCTGCTTTTTCATTAGGCGGGTGGATACATCTCTGTATCAATAGCGTTACAGTCCTACTTAAATATCTGCTGTAAACTTTATCACCAACAGCAGTGTATGCCTGGACATAGTTCGACTTAAAATTTTTCCTTTGGTGTTTATTAAGTACTACAATGTAATATTTGCATAAATAAATGAATCTTTCAACTAAAAGTTGTATATTATTTATACTTATATACACAAACATTTACCAGAAAAGCATGTTTGCTTTTGCTTTCTACATCATACATTTTTAAAAAGATCTTTTGTTACTTGTAGGTTCATAGTAAAGCTGTTGATGCATTTAACAACTGTTAATGAAAAATTTACTATAAAACACCATAAAGCAATATTAAATTGCTTTATTCATAGAATTCTATCTGATAAAAAAAAAATAGCTGTTGTAGGGAGCCGTGGTTAGAAATTTGGAAAAGATTTCATTATATAATTAAAGGGGGTGAAATGTGCTATTATACTTGAAAACTGGATCAAATGCATCACACTGTAAAGCATTGTTTACAAGCACAGACACATGTCCAGCCTCACATTTGTACTAGTGTTGTTGGTTTTATCATAACAGATTTTCCCAACTATTATTATGGCAGCAAATAAAAATATTGCACTAAGTCTAACTAAAATTCCCAATTCTGAAGCTAAACAATTAGTTAAACAAAACAAATAATACTAGTCTAACTAAATAATTAATAAGGAAATTTGCTTTATTGTTTAAATTGTTCTACATTAATGGTTATATTTAGTTTTCAGAAATGATCATTATAGTTACTTTTTAATATTTGATGATGGAGAAAAGTATTGTTTATTAGCTTAATAATTATGTTGGCTACAATTAAAAAATAGTTGATACAAATTTGCCAGCTAATTATTAAAAACTGCTGTTCTCTTTTAAAATGTCCAAAAAATTATTGAATTTTCATTTGTGTTTTCTTTCAGTTTCTGAGCCCATCTTTCAGCAATGATGTGACAGACTTGCTTGATTTGTTAGATGTGACATCTTTGGTTTCTTCTGCTGAAGATCTGTCCAATGCTTTGGTTTCTTTTTCTGAGGATCTGGAAAGCCTCAACTCATGGCAAGGAAATGTGAAGGATGCTGGTCACACTCCCTATGGCTCCGGCACCAGTGAGGATGATGTTTTCCCTGTGTCACTTGAGCCAGGTGTGGGTGAGGGGGATGCTGTAGATGGGGAACTTCTGCAGGAAGCAGCAGCCAGCAAAGTTGGATCAAGCCAAGACTTAAATGACAAAACCTCACAGTGGGTTTGGGAAACATTTCTTTGGCCAGGAAAATTTAATACTCTATCAGCCAAAGATGAGGTACATATTACTTAAATCTATGTTATCTCCAAATCACCACTTTTGTTAGTTGATCTAAGAATAAAATGTTATGTCAGGTTTTAATCATAAATTCAAGAAGGAAATCTGCTTAATCTGGAGGTGTTCACTAACCTGTAACTCTGTACATTAAATAACTCATTTAGTGTCTTTAGTTTATTTGTAAATAATGATTTCATTAGGCTGTATACAATTATAAATTTGAATAATCTATTGCAAGATTATGAAATGTATAAGAGATAAATGTGTCAGTATGACGCGCAATCTGTCGATTGCTACACAATCTTTGGTAACAGCCCAAAATGGTTTATCTTACTAAGCTAAGACACAGGTTTTGTCTTAGCTTGGATTTAATTAAATTCTCCTAATTAAATTCTCCTAATTAAATCATTGGTGCTATTAATATCCTTCAAGATTGAGACTGACAGCCCCGGCCCTGCAAAGGTCACTTCAGCTGACGTGTCCCCCTTGTGTGAGGCTTCACTCAGAGAAGTGGACGGAGCATTATGGGATGTTGATAGACCCAAGTCTTCTCACTTACTGCCAGGCTCTGCTAATGAAGTAATTATGTTTAAGTTGAAAAAATAACCACCCATCCCATAATTTTCTGCCTGAGGTCAGTAATCCAGTTCTTTATCTATTATACTGCAAACAATTCATGTAAACATGAAACCTTCTGTACAAACATATTTTATGCTAAACATAGACCCCCATACAAAACTTTTAGTACATAATTTCATGCTAAACACAGACCCCATACAAAACTTTCAGTACATACATAATTCACGCTAAACACAGACCCTGTACAAAACTTTCATTACATACATAATTCACGCTAAACACAGACCCTATACAAAACTTTCATTACATACATAATTCACGCTAAACACAGACCCCATACAAAACCTTAAGTACATAATTTCCTGCTAAACACAGAATCCATACAAAACTTTCAGTACATACATATTTCTTGCTAAACACAGAATCCATACACAACCTTCTGTACATACATATTTTTGCTAAACACAGACCCCATACAAACCTTCTGTATATACATATTTCATGCTAAACAAAGACCTTATACAAAAACTTCAGTATGTAATTTCTTGCTAAAGCTAAACACAGATCCCATACAAAACCTTTTGTACATACAATTACCCAAGGAATGTAATTAAGTATGAGCTAAGATCAATAGTCCCTGAGTAATTAAAGTTATATTTAATTAAAACTATCTAAAAATTTATTCCGTGAAATTTGTAATTTACAGCAAAGTATTTTAAAAATATTAGTTGGCTTCATTTAAAAGCACATTAAAAAACTTTAAAATTTAATTAAAAAAAAACTTCCACAACTATGTGAGCACATAATAAATAAAGTTAGGAAACCACCAAATACCAAAATTGATATACTAAATCTCCTTTTTATTTTTGAGGTGCTAGCTACTTATTCATTCATATAGATTTTATTCTCAGTTGAAAGTATTCAGTATTTATAATGTAATCCTATCAGACATTAAAATGCTTTGTTAAATGTTTATTTATATTTCCAATCTTTTAAAATTTTTTACTGTTTATGACAGTAAAATATAATTAGTGTTCAACTGACCAATACTTGAAACCAGGATATTTGATCTTTGGGTCATGGGTAAAGTAAAATTATTGGTGAAAATTAAACAGATTTTTTTTTTTTAAACTTTGTTAATTATATTTCACAATTTGCTAAGATAGTAGTTTTTTTTTTAATGTTTTGATTTTTAGAATGGTTCGTCTGAGGCAGTAAGGGACAGAAATCTTGACCTTCAACAAGTACCGCAGCCAGTTGTATCTCATAATACAAGTTTTGAGGCACATGGTTTAGTACTGTCAGCTCAGCCAGCAGATGCATTGCCAGTCACACAGGGTAGATCTGAATTCTTGCAAAGATCAGAAGGGAGATCCAATACATCCTTTCCTAGACTTGAGAGATCTTCTTCTGCTTCAGCATCAAGATCAAATGTCTTACTAGCTGAGAGATCCTTCCAAAATCTTTTTCCCAGGTTCAAGAGATCTTTATCCGATTCTTTGCTTCGATCACATGATAGATCACAGCCATATTTCTTGCAACGATCACAGGAAAGGCCGGAGCAAGTTTTCTTGCCAGTCTTGGAGGTGTATTCAACCCTTCAGCCACCCCAAGAAGTGCCAGAGATCTTGCCCTCAGTAGAACATCATGGACCAATCTATCAGGAGGTAAGGATTTCATCGTTCTACCTGTCTATCACTTGTGTTCAAATTCTTGTACATCTTTAATTTTTACCTTCTAGTATATATAGTGTATAGAGGAAGTATCATAACAAAAGTATTGTACAAAAAAAAACAAAATTAAGATTTTTCACAAATCGCGAGATTTCACACCTCCATCAGCCAAGAGATACTTTCTTTTGTTATCTTGTCTGTCTGTCTGTGTATGTGTGTGCATGTGCCTGCATAATAACTTGAGTACTTTTCAGTTATATCCTATTTGTAGTTTTCAATCCTAAACGTCAATGTACGCCTAAGCATGTCAGTTGGATAAAAATGAATAAAATTTATCTCCACCTTGAAAAAACCAAGTCAGTGCCCATTGCTACACATCAAAAACTTATAAAATAGAATTTAAGATAAAAAATATATACTTTTAACATTGTTTCCCCCATCGCCCTCCCGTTAATTTACAAATGCCCCCTCCCCCTAGAGAACAAAGTCTGATAGAGTTGTTGATCACTCATCCACTTAATTACATATTACTACAGAAAATAAACTAATCTCAAAGTGTACAAAATCCTAGGGTTAGTTAGTGATCACTAACCTAGTCCGATCATATTCAACTTCTTTAAATGTCTTTAATAAAAACTACTTTCCAACTAGCTAGTATAAACATTTTGTTAATTATAATAGCATATTAATTTTCTACAATGGTTTCATACAATCTAGTATAGATTATGCTTCTATAGTCTTGAGTGGCAGCTTCATAATCAAACAGCATCCTCTCTTGATATTAGAAAAAAGGGCCATAAGTCTAGTGACTTATCTAGAAGTTTAAATTGTTTCATTAAAACTAATATTCTTGCAATAGATAAAAAATAATATATACTATAGCAACTTTTCTATAAACTTTTTTTTCACAAATTGATCTTCTTACTTATAAGATCTATTTTTTTAAAACACAAAATTAAGTCAGTCTTAATTTACTCATCCAACTTCCACTTTTTTCTAAAGACATAGCTTTTCCTACTCTGGTGCCAATTTGTGGAACAATCTTCCTAATACAATACAATTATATGTAACTAAAATATATTCAAAACAAATCTATAAACAAAAAATATTTCATGTCCTCCTTAACTAAGTCACTGCAACATTGTAATTCTATTCCGTTATTTATTTCTTTATTCCACATTTTAAATGCTATTTTACTATTATGTCTTTAATATTCTAATGGTATAATATAAAAGTCATTAATATCTTTGTAAATAACGGCCAATGTGAAAAAAGCCTTCTTGCCTACTGTCATTACTGTTTTAAAATAGTTTTCTTCCTCTTCTTATTATTATTATCAACTTTATAACTATTTCCGTTAACCATAAGTATTTTAAAAGCTGATAACTTGAGTACCATTAAAGTTAGGTGTAAAAAATTTCACAAACATGCACATGTTTCTGTAAACTTTTGAACCAATTTTGGGCAACCAGAATTAGTACTTAACTTAATATTGGTACTTCAGTACTGTTCAGTTAGTTAAAGATCTAATAATAAGATTACTTTTAATTTTTGAGTAACCTCCAATATCTGGAAAAGGTACTTTATTTTCAGTTTCTAAACTACAGATTACTTAAGTAGTTTCAGGTGGATGAAATGGGGCTGACAAGTATTATCTCCTGAACGTAGATTTATATATCAACTCTTTAGTAATTTCTGGTAACAAGAAGGGGTATCTTACACCATTATCAGTTTCTCAAAAACCATAAGAATTTGATAAATTTATATCATATTCTCATGATCTTTTTGCCTCTAGCAAACTTCGATAGCTGATTGCACTGGAAAAGGTATACCAAACCTTTACTGTTAAAATAAAATTACAAACAATAGAGTTGCTGAAAACTCACTCCACCGCTATTAATATTTTAAAAAATGAGTATCATAACTATGTTAAAATACTGATCATTATCAAATTGCCACGACAATGGATTGCAGTGCAGATAATCTATATTCTTATATACTTTAAAAATGATCATTTATTGTCAGTTAAATTTCTGTGTATTTATTATTCATTTACATATTATATTGAATGGCTTTTGCTTTAAAATTTGATTTAACATGTACTTTACTTAGATATATCATTTTAATTTTCAGTCGTTCCAGTTGTTACATGATGATATTGATCAGACAGAGCTAGACTATCAGATTCAACATCCACTTTTTCTGGGCACACCTCTGCCTTCTGATGTGCATGTGAACCAACACAGGTTAGATGTTGATATCAGAGAATCCAGAAGAATAAGGCGCTTTCATCGTAAGTAAAAATTTGATTCATTATTTACTAATCAGGATTTAATTACATTTTTTATAAAGATTTCTGCCTAAAATATTACTCATCAACCTGTCTCATGCCTGGTCGACCTGGCATGACTGAGTAGTCTGCATTGGCTGATTTAACATTTCACTCAAGTATATTTCATTAATTTATTAGGTTTTTTGTGCATCTGGGCCTGTTGCAGTTTTACAACTGAAAAATAGTACCCTCTCTGTCACTGCTCATAACATTTTATTTTTCTGCAGATATCTGCTCGCATCAACTCCCCAAAGTTTCACGGCACTTGGATGAACATTGTTAAACTGTATCCATCTTTTTTATATACTATAGGAACTGTATAGAGAAAAATCTAATCCTCACAGGGCAGCTGCCCTTGCGAAATTAAAAAAAGATATTTTGCAAAAACCTCCCCTAGAGTATTCTTTTCAACTCCCCAAACATACATGCGATTGGATGAAAGGTGTTAAACAGTATCCAACTTTGTTTTTACATATACTGTTTTTAGAGAAGAATTAAATCCTGTCCTGCTGGGGTACTGCCCTTGCAAAATTAATTTTTTTTCCCACAGAAGCCTCTCCAGGAGTACTCTCAACAACGTCCCAAAGTTTCATAGTGATAGGATGAAAGGTGTAGTAATGCATAAAGGGCAAACCCACAAACAAACTAACACACGTTAATTTATATATATCTATATATCTATATATCTCTAAATCTCTCTCTCTCTCTCTCTCTGTATATATATATATATATATATATATATATATATATATATATATATATATATATATATATATATAAATATAACTATATATATATATATATATATATATATATATATATATATATATATATATATATATATATATATATACATATATATATATATATATATATATATATATATATATATTTACATATTTAAAGCTTTTATATTGTTTATTTATTTCTACTCTTTTTACTTTATTCTACAGGACTCTGAAGCTATGGGAGAAAAATTATTTGACCAAGGATAACGGATTGAAATTGGCTGACAAATTCACAATGTCAAATGTTTGAGAAACCTGTAATATTGTTCTAGCCTTAGTTTTGTTTAACACATAGGACAATGTTCAGATTTTCTAAGATTCACAATTCACCTGCACTACTTTAGAAGACATACATAATCAGCTTTAAAAACTGGTCACAAAAACTCACACACTTGCAAATTTTTTCAAATACAATCATTTTACACTTTGCTATCACTCACATTGCTTTAAAACCCAAATCGTTGTACCAGAGGTTTTAGAGTTCTACTTGACAGTTAGACTTGCTGTCTGAAAAGAACATTGACTAGAGCTTTTCAGAGCCAACCCAATCCAGATCTTGCTTCTGAATCTTTCTTCATCTTTTTCTGTTCATCTCTTTGAGATTTTCTTGGCCCGCCCCTTCTTTCTTTTATCCTGGTGACACCAGTAGATGATGTAGTTTGTCAATCTATTGCCAGTGTGGTAACACATCTTTCTTGATCCAACCTTGAAATCAGTTCTTCAGCAATTTCATGGTTTATTACAGTTTTCTTGTTTACTGCAGCCAATGTGCTTTATTGTACCCCATCTGGTTTATTGTACCCCATCTGGTTTATTGAACCCCATCTGGTTTATTGAACCCAATCTGGTTTATTAACTTCTTCTTTGTTAACTTCTTGCTTTTGTGTAAAGTTAACATGCACCCAGCCCATAGCGCTGGTTGAAAAATCAGATATTGTTGTGTAGTTAACTTCATGCTGTTGTGTGAAGTTGACATGCACTCAGCCCATAGCGCTGGTTGAAAGATCATATATTGTTGTGTAGTTAACTTCTTGCTTTTGTATAAAGTTAACATGCACCCAGCCCATAGCGCTGGTTGAAAAATCAGATATTGTTGTGTAGTTAACTTCTTGCTTTTGTGTTAAGTTGACATGCACTCAGCCCATAGCGCTGGTTGAAAGATCATATATTGTTGTGTAGTTAACTTCTTGCTTTTGTATAAAGTTAACATGCACCCAGCCCATAGCGCTGGTTGAAAAATCAGATATTGTTGTGTAGTTAACTTCTTTCTTTTGTGTGAAGTTGACATGCACTCAGCCCATAGCGCTGGTTGAAAAATCAGATATTGTTGTGTAGTTAACTTCTTGATGTTGTGTGAAGTTGACATGCACTCAGCCCATAGCGCTGGTTGAAAAATCAGATATTGTTGTGTAGTTAACTTCTTGATGTTGTGTGAAGTTGACATGCACTCAGCCCATAGTGCTGGTTGAAAAATCTGATATTGTTGTGTAGTTAACTTCTTTCTTTTGTGTGAAGTTGACATGCACTCAGCCCATAGCGCTGGATGAAAAATCAGATATTGTTGTGTAGTTAACTTCATGCTGTTGTGTGAAGTTGACATGCACTCAGCCCATAGCGCTGGTTGAAAAATCTGATATTGTTGTGTAGTTAACTTCTTTCTTTTGTGTGAAGTTGACATGCACTCAGCCCATAGCGCTGGTTGAAAATTCAGATATTGTTGTGTAGTTAACTTTTAGCTTGTGGGTAAAGTTAACATGCACTCAGCCCATAGCGCTGGTTGAAAATTCAGATATTGTTGTGTAGTTAACTTCTTTCTTTTGTGTGAAGTTGACATGCACTCAGCCCATAGCGCTGGTTGAAAATTCAGATATTGTTTTGTAATTAACTTCTTGCTTTTGTGTTAAGTTGACATGCACTCAGCCCATAGCGCTGGTTGAAAAATCAGATATTGTTGTGTAGTTAACTTCATGCTGTTGTGTGAAGTTGACATGCACTCAGCCCATAGCACTGGTTGAAAAATCTGATATTGTTGTGTAGTTAACTTCTTTCTTTTGTGTGAAGTTGACATGCACTCAGCCCATAGCGCTGGTTGAAAATTCAGATATTGTTGTGTAGTTAACTTTTAGCTTGTGGGTAAAGTTAACATGCACTCAGTCCATAGCGCTGGTTGAAAATTCAGATATTGTTTTGTAATTAAATTCTTGCTTTTGTGTGAAGTTGACATGCACTCAGCCCATAGCGCTGGTTGAAAAATCAGATATTGTTGTGTAGTTAACTTCATGCTGTTGTGTGAAGTTGACATGCACTCAGCCCATAGCGCTGGTTGAAAAATCAGATATTGTTGTGTAGTTAACTTCTTGATGTTGTGTGAAGTTGACATGCACTCAGCCCATAGCGCTGGTTGAAAATTCAGATATTGTTGTGTAATTAACTTCTTGCTTTTGTGTGAAGTTGACATGCACTCAGCCCATAGCGCTGGTTGAAAATTCAGATATTGTTGTGTAGTTAACTTTTAGCTTGTGGGTAAAGTTAACATGCACTCAGCCCATAGCGCTGGTTGAAAATTCAGATATTGTTTTGTAATTAAATTCTTGCTTTTGTGTGAAGTTGACATGCACTCAGCCCATAGCGCTGGTTGAAAAATCAGATATTGTTGTGTAGTTAACTTCTTTCTTTTGTGTGAAGTTGACATGCACTCAGCCCATAGCGCTGGTTGAAAAATCAGATATTGTTGTGTAGTTAACTTCTTGATGTTGTGTGAAGTTGACATGCACTCAGCCCATAGCGCTGGTTGAAAAATCAGATATTGTTGTGTAGTTAACTTCATGCTGTTGTGTGAAGTTGACATGCACTCAGCCCATAGCGCTGGTTGAAAAATCTGATATTGTTGTGTAGTTAACTTCTTTCTTTTGTGTGAAGTTGACATGCACTCAGCCCATAGCGCTGGTTGAAAATTCAGATATTGTTGTGTAGTTAACTTTTAGCTTGTGGGTAAAGTTAACATGCACTCAGCCCATAGCGCTGGTTGAAAATTCAGATATTGTTGTGTAGTTAACTTCTTTCTTTTGTGTGAAGTTGACATGCACTCAGCCCATAGCGCTGGTTGAAAATTCAGATATTGTTTTGTAATTAACTTCTTGTTTTTGTGTGAAGTTGACATGCACTCAGCCCATAGCGCTGGTTGAAAATTCAGATATTGTTGTGTAGTTAACTTTTAGCTTGTGGGTAAAGTTAACATGCACTCAGCCCATAGCGCTGGTTGAAAATTCAGATATTGTTGTGTAGTTAACTTCTTTCTTTTGTGTGAAGTTGACATGCACTCAGCCCATAGCGCTGGTTGAAAATTCAGATATTGTTTTGTAATTAACTTCTTGCTTTTGTGTGAAGTTGACATGCACTCAGCCCATAGCGCTGGTTGAAAAATCAGATATTGTTGTGTAGTTAACTTCATGCTGTTGTGTGAAGTTGACATGCACTCAGCCCATAGCGCTGGTTGAAAAATCTGATATTGTTGTGTAGTTAACTTCTTTCTTTTGTGTGAAGTTGACATGCACTCAGCCCATAGCGCTGGTTGAAAATTCAGATATTGTTGTGTAGTTAACTTTTAGCTTGTGGGTAAAGTTAACATGCACTCAGCCCATAGCGCTGGTTGAAAATTCAGATATTGTTTTGTAATTAACTTCTTGCTTTTGTGTGAAGTTGACATGCACTCAGCCCATAGCGCTGGTTGAAAAATCAGATATTGTTGTGTAGTTAACTTCTTTCTTTTGTGTGAAGTTGACATGCACTCAGCCCATAGCGCTGGTTGAAAAATCAGATATTGTTGTGTAGTTAACTTCTTGATGTTGTGTGAAGTTGACATGCACTCAGCCCATAGCGCTGGTTGAAAAATCAGATATTGTTGTGTAGTTAACTTCTTGCTTTTGTGTGAAGTTGACATGCACTCAGCCCATAGCGCTGGTTGAAAATTCAGATATTGTTTTGTAATTAACTTCTTGCTTTTGTGTGAAGTTGACATGCACTCAGCCCATAGCGCTGGTTGAAAATTCAGATATTGTTGTGTAGTTAACTTTTAGCTTGTGGGTAAAGTTAACATGCACTCAGCCCATAGCGCTGGTTGAAAATTCAGATATTGTTGTGTAGTTAACTTCTTTCTTTTGTGTGAAGTTGACATGCACTCAGCCCATAGCGCTGGTTGAAAATTCAGATATTGTTTTGTAATTAACTTCTTGCTTTTGTGTGAAGTTGACATGCACTCAGCCCATAGCGCTGGTTGAAAAATCAGAAATTGTTGTTGTGTAGTTAACTTCATGCTGTTGTGTGAAGTTGACATGCACTCAGCCCATAGCGCTGGTTGAAAAATCTGATATTGTTGTGTAGTTAACTTCTTTCTTTTGTGTGAAGTTGACATGCACTCAGCCCATAGCGCTGGTTGAAAATTCAGATATTGTTGTGTAGTTAACTTTTAGCTTGTGGGTAAAGTTAACATGCACTCAGCCCATAGCGCTGGTTGAAAATTCAGATATTGTTTTGTAATTAACTTCTTGCTTTTGTGTGAAGTTGACATGCACTCAGCCCATAGCGCTGGTTGAAAAATCAGATATTGTTGTGTAGTTAACTTCTTTCTTTTGTGTGAAGTTGACATGCACTCAGCCCATAGCGCTGGTTGAAAAATCAGATATTGTTGTGTAGTTAACTTCTTGATGTTGTGTGAAGTTGACATGCACTCAGCCCATAGCGCTGGTTGAAAAATCAGATATTGTTGTGTAGTTAACTTCTTGCTTTTGTGTGAAGTTGACATGCACTCAGCCCATAGCGCTGGTTGGAAATTCAGATATTGTTGTGTAGTTAACTTCTTTCTTTTGTGTGAAGTTGACATGCACTCAGCCCATAGCGCTGGTTGAAAAATCAGATATTGTTGTGTAGTTAACTTCTTTCTTTTGTGTGAAGTTGACATGCACTCAGCCCATAGCGCTGGTTGAAAAATCAGATATTGTTGTGTAGTTAACTTCTTGATGTTGTGTGAAGTTGACATGCACTCAGCCCATAGCGCTGGTTGAAAAATCAGATATTGTTGTGTAGTTAACTTCTTGATGTTGTGTGAAGTTGACATGCACTCAGCCTATAGCGCTGGTTGAAAATTCAGATATTGTTGTGTAGTTAACTTCTTGCTTTTGTGTGAAGTTGACATGCACTCAGCCCATAGCGCTGGTTGAAAAATCAGATATTGTTGTGTAGTTAACTTCTTGATGTTGTGTGAAGTTGACATGCACTCAGCCCATAGCGCTGGTTGAAAAATCAGATATTGTTGTGTAGTTAACTTCTTGCTTTTGTGTTAAGTTGACATGCACTCAGCCCATAGCGCTGGTTGAAAATTCAGATATTGTTGTGTAGTTAACTTCTTTCTTTTGTGTGAAGTTGACATGCACTCAGCCCATAGCGCTGGTTGAAAAATCAGATATTGTTGTGTAGTTAACTTCTTGATGTTGTGTGAAGTTGACATGCACTCAGCCCATAGCGCTGGTTGAAAAATCAGATATTGTTGTGTAGTTAACTTCTTGATGTTGTGTGAAGTTGACATGCACTCAGCCCATAGCGCTGGTTGAAAAATCAGATATTGTTGTGTAGTTAACTTCTTGCTTTTGTGTGAAGTTGACATGCACTCAGCCCATAGCGCTGGTTGAAAATTCAGATATTGTTGTGTAGTTAACTTCTTGATGTTGTGTGAAGTTGACATGCACTCAGCCCATAGCGCTGGATGAAAAATCAGATATTGTTGTGTAGTTAACTTCTTGATGTTGTGTGAAGTTGACATGCACTCAGCCCATAGCGCTGGTTGAAAAATCAGATATTGTTGTGTAGTTAACTTCATGCTGTTGTGTGAAGTTGACATGCACTCAGCCCATAGCGCTGGTTGAAAAATCTGATATTGTTGTGTAGTTAACTTCTTTCTTTTGTGTGAAGTTGACATGCACTCAGCCCATAGCGCTGGTTGAAAATTCAGATATTGTTGTGTAGTTAACTTTTAGCTTGTGGGTAAAGTTAACATGCACTCAGCCCATAGCGCTGGTTGAAAATTCAGATATTGTTGTGTAGTTAACTTCTTTCTTTTGTGTGAAGTTGACATGCACTCAGCCCATAGCGCTGGTTGAAAATTCAGATATTGTTTTGTAATTAACTTCTTGCTTTTGTGTGAAGTTGACATGCACTCAGCCCATAGCGCTGGTTGAAAAATCAGATATTGTTGTGTAGTTAACTTCATGCTGTTGTGTGAAGTTGACATGCACTCAGCCCATAGCGCTGGTTGAAAAATCTGATATTGTTGTGTAGTTAACTTCTTTCTTTTGTGTGAAGTTGACATGCACTCAGCCCATAGCGCTGGTTGAAAATTCAGATATTGTTGTGTAGTTAACTTTTAGCTTGTGGGTAAAGTTAACATGCACTCAGCCCATAGCGCTGGTTGAAAATTCAGATATTGTTTTGTAATTAACTTCTTGCTTTTGTGTGAAGTTGACATGCACTCAGCCCATAGCGCTGGTTGAAAAATCAGATATTGTTGTGTAGTTAACTTCTTTCTTTTGTGTGAAGTTGACATGCACTCAGCCCATAGCGCTGGTTGAAAAATCAGATATTGTTGTGTAGTTAACTTCTTGATGTTGTGTGAAGTTGACATGCACTCAGCCCATAGCGCTGGTTGAAAAATCAGATATTGTTGTGTAGTTAACTTCTTGCTTTTGTGTGAAGTTGACATGCACTCAGCCCATAGCGCTGGTTGAAAATTCAGATATTGTTTTGTAATTAACTTCTTGCTTTTGTGTGAAGTTGACATGCACTCAGCCCATAGCGCTGGTTGAAAATTCAGATATTGTTGTGTAGTTAACTTTTAGCTTGTGGGTAAAGTTAACATGCACTCAGCCCATAGCGCTGGTTGAAAATTCAGATATTGTTGTGTAGTTAACTTCTTTCTTTTGTGTGAAGTTGACATGCACTCAGCCCATAGCGCTGGTTGAAAATTCAGATATTGTTTTGTAATTAACTTCTTGCTTTTGTGTGAAGTTGACATGCACTCAGCCCATAGCGCTGGTTGAAAAATCAGAAATTGTTGTTGTGTAGTTAACTTCATGCTGTTGTGTGAAGTTGACATGCACTCAGCCCATAGCGCTGGTTGAAAAATCTGATATTGTTGTGTAGTTAACTTCTTTCTTTTGTGTGAAGTTGACATGCACTCAGCCCATAGCGCTGGTTGAAAATTCAGATATTGTTGTGTAGTTAACTTTTAGCTTGTGGGTAAAGTTAACATGCACTCAGCCCATAGCGCTGGTTGAAAATTCAGATATTGTTTTGTAATTAACTTCTTGCTTTTGTGTGAAGTTGACATGCACTCAGCCCATAGCGCTGGTTGAAAAATCAGATATTGTTGTGTAGTTAACTTCTTTCTTTTGTGTGAAGTTGACATGCACTCAGCCCATAGCGCTGGTTGAAAAATCAGATATTGTTGTGTAGTTAACTTCTTGATGTTGTGTGAAGTTGACATGCACTCAGCCCATAGCGCTGGTTGAAAAATCAGATATTGTTGTGTAGTTAACTTCTTGCTTTTGTGTGAAGTTGACATGCACTCAGCCCATAGCGCTGGTTGGAAATTCAGATATTGTTGTGTAGTTAACTTCTTTCTTTTGTGTGAAGTTGACATGCACTCAGCCCATAGCGCTGGTTGAAAAATCAGATATTGTTGTGTAGTTAACTTCTTTCTTTTGTGTGAAGTTGACATGCACTCAGCCCATAGCGCTGGTTGAAAAATCAGATATTGTTGTGTAGTTAACTTCTTGATGTTGTGTGAAGTTGACATGCACTCAGCCCATAGCGCTGGTTGAAAAATCAGATATTGTTGTGTAGTTAACTTCTTGATGTTGTGTGAAGTTGACATGCACTCAGCCCATAGCGCTGGTTGAAAATTCAGATATTGTTGTGTAGCTAACTTCTTTCTTTTGTGTGAAGTTGACATGCACTCAGCCCATAGCGCTGGTTGAAAAATCAGATATTGTTGTGTAGTTAACTTCTTTCTTTTGTGTGAAGTTGACATGCACTCAGCCCATAGCGCTGGTTGAAAAATCAGATATTGTTGTGTAGTTAACTTCTTGATGTTGTGTGAAGTTGACATGCACTCAGCCCATAGCGCTGGTTGAAAAATCAGATATTGTTGTGTAGTTAACTTCTTGATGTTGTGTGAAGTTGACATGCACTCAGCCTATAGCGCTGGTTGAAAATTCAGATATTGTTGTGTAGTTAACTTCTTGCTTTTGTGTGAAGTTGACATGCACTCAGCCCATAGCGCTGGTTGAAAAATCAGATATTGTTGTGTAGTTAACTTCTTGATGTTGTGTGAAGTTGACATGCACTCAGCCCATAGCGCTGGTTGAAAAATCAGATATTGTTGTGTAGTTAACTTCTTGATGTTGTGTGAAGTTGACATGCACTAAGCCCATAGCGCTGGTTGAAAAATCAGATATTGTTGTGTAGTTAACTTCTTGATGTTGTGTGAAGTTGACATGCACTCAGCCCATAGCGCTGGTTGAAAATTCAGATATTGTTGTGTAGTTAACTTCTTGCTTTTGTGTGAAGTTGACATGCACTCAGCCCATAGCGCTGGTTGAAAAATCAGATATTGTTGTGTAGTTAACTTCTTGATGTTGTGTGAAGTTGACATGCACTCAGCCCATAGCGCTGGTTGAAAAATCAGATATTGTTGTGTAGTTAACTTCTTGCTTTTGTGTGAAGTTGACATGCACTCAGCCCATAGCGCTGGTTGAAAATTCAGATATTGTTGTGTAGTTAACTTCTTTCTTTTGTGTGAAGTTGACATGCACTCAGCCCATAGCGCTGGTTGAAAAATCAGATATTGTTGTGTAGTTAACTTCTTTCTTTTGTGTGAAGTTGACATGCACTCAGCCCATAGCGCTGGTTGAAAAATCAGATATTGTTGTGTAGTTAACTTCTTGATGTTGTGTGAAGTTGACATGCACTCAGCCCATAGCGCTGGTTGAAAAATCAGATATTGTTGTGTAGTTAACTTCTTGATGTTGTGTGAAGTTGACATGCACTCAGCCCATAGCGCTGGTTGAAAATTCAGATATTTTTGTGTAGTTAACTTCTTGCTTTTGTGTGAAGTTGACATGCACTCAGCCCATAGCGCTGGTTGAAAATTCAGATATTGTTGTGTAGTTAACTTCTTGATGTTGTGTGAAGTTGACATGCACTCAGCCCATAGCGCTGGTTGAAAAATCAGATATTGTTGTGTAGTTAACTTCTTGCTTTTGTGTGAAGTTGACATGCACTCAGCCCATAGCGCTGGTTGAAAAATCAGATATTGTTGTGTAGTTAACTTCTTGCTTTTGTGTGAAGTTGACATGCACTCAGCCCATAGCGCTGGTTGAAAATTCAGATATTGTTGTGTAGTTAACTTCATGCTGTTGTGTGAAGTTGACATGCACTCAGCCCATAGCGCTGGTTGAAAAATCAGATATTGTTGTGTAGTTAACTTCTTTCTTTTGTGTGAAGTTGACATGCACTCAGCCCATAGCGCTGGTTGAAAAATCAGATATTGTTGTGTAGTTAACTTCTTTCTTTTGTGTGAAGTTGACATGCACTCAGCCCATAGCGCTGGTTGAAAAATCAGATATTGTTGTGTAGTTAACTTGTTGCTCTTGTGTGAAGTTGACATGCACTCAGCCCATAGCGCTGGTTGAAAAATCAGATATTGTTGTGTAGTTAACTTTTAGCTTGTCCGTAAAGTTAACATGCACTCAGCAGATCTGTCAGCTGCAGCTCTGTATTTTTTATGCAGTAGTTGCAGCTGTGGGGGTGATCAGTTTTGTGTAAGATTGCTAGCTCTAAAGCTTTGAGACAAATCTTCTACAAGCATGAGCTCAAAAGATATTCTTACACATTTAACTTATCACCCAAGGGGAAAGTCTATTCTTCCCACCCAGGCCATATGATGAAAATTATAATGGCTGCTGAAGCAGACCAAATATGACCTTCATACTGGGCCGATTGAGATTTACATCATCTCCAAAATCTTATGCAGTTGATCATATATATGCCTATTAATGGTGTACTCCTCACATTCTCCCTAGAACAGCTGTTCAAAAAAAAAAGAATAGGAAACATTTATTGTACTTAAAAAATTCTTTAACATGGTTTCTTCACTCCATATTCAGTCCTGTCACTTGACACAAACATTTTTATTTTCTCATCACTAAATAGTTCATTGGAGATAAAATATTTCAAAATGTAGGATCAATTGCTTGCTTTTACACTTTTTTTTTAAAGATCATAAAGATCACAACTTAAAAAATTAATTGGTAATGGTACCTGTTTTAAATAGCTATTTTTGTTGTTTTACTAAGTAATAGAAATTAAATGAAATAAATGTAATTTTTTATCAAATATTTAATTATAGATTAAATTTAGCATATTAAAACTAATTTTCTTAGATGTAGTATTTTTTTTTTTAAAACTAGTATTAAAACCAGATTAATTAATCACGTCAAGTAGTAAAAAAAAAACAGTATTCCTGGTCTCTAAGTTCTGACATTAAGTAGTAATTCTGAAAGCAAAAAATATTGCTGAGGAAGTTCTGGAGACTGTCTTATACTATGATCACAATGCTAAGTAAACATTCCAGATTTTCTGGAGATAAAACTCTTGCATCTTTTGATGCAAAAAAAAAAAAAAAAATTTTGTAAAAATATTTTTGCGTCAAGATTGAAATTTTGTAGTTATGAAGAAAATTGTCTATAATTTAATTCACTTTCTGAAATTTTTATATGTTTTATTTTACATACTGTTTATAATGTAACTTTATTTATTAAATATTTTCTATATAGATTTCTAAATAACTTATTTCACAAAGCCAGTGGTCATTTTTAAAAGAAAATAATTTTCATTATAGCCTATTAATCTGTAAAGATTTAAAACATAATAAATTAAGTTTCTTTTTTGATATTTGTAGACTACTTTTCTGGCCATTTATACTAGCCAAACAAAAATATAATAGTAAAAAGTATTGAGTAAAAATCTGGGTAAACATTAGCCAACTAAAATTTTAAGCTAGTGAGATTAAATTGCATTATAAACAACAGTATATTAAAATATTTATAAATTATTTGTTATAGTTACAGCACCACATTGATTTTTGTTTAATAAACAATTGTGATGTATTTTTTTGTCAGCATACTTTTTCTAGTTCGGTAGTCTATTGTTTGATATCAAATGACAATATTCAAATATTAATTATTCAAGGGCATAATTATATTATAAAAGTCTTATATAACCAAAATATCTAGAAACATGTACATTGTAAGATGGTGTTAATTTGAAAAGTTAGTTTATGTAGGCTACTCAGCTTGTCACAACAATTTATTTATTATTAACCCTACATAAAATAAGCGTCGCTGCACATTTAGTTTAAACTACAATTATAATAAATATACTAACCTTTGTGATACCATTTTAGTTTGAGGTTTTTATATTCTGTGATAATGCCATAGTATTTATGGAGGTTTATATTTTTGCCAACACTAAATAAAATTCAGGTGGTCGCTTATTTTATATTTTCATTTTGGACCACAATTTTTGTAGTTCAGGTACTAAACAGTTTTTTTTGTCAATTTGTTTTAGAATTTTTATTATAAGAATGTCACTAGATACAAACCACGAATAATAGGCCTATTCTAATTTCATGAGCATTTGTAGCACAAGATTCTTATATAGATAAGCACCAACTTTTTGTTCAAGTGATATTTCTGCAAGAAATGTCAAAAGTTTGAAAATCATAGAATTACTAAGTTGCTATTCTCCCATCTGGTATTTCATGAACAAGCCTTTAATTTTAAGTTCACCCTGAAGGGAACTGGACATCAAACATTCCTATGCTAAATGTTAATAATATATTTTATTACAAATGGTTATTACCTTGTTAGTACGCCTATTCTAAATGTATCCATGAAAAAAAAGGGAACAAAATGTTGGATATATATTTTTAGATAATTTATTATTTTTAAATGTGTATAGATATTTACCTCTAGAAAATTTTTGTTTAATTTTTAAAAATATAATTTGTGTTTATTGTTTTATTTTTATCTTTAAGTAAACTATAACAAAAATGTATGCCATCAATTTTATTTGTATATTTCTCTTTGTAGTAGGAACTGATTTGATAATAAAAGTAGCTATACTGTTTGCTTATTGCATTGCTTTATTATTTTCACTGTAATTTTTGTCCCCAAGACAATTCTTAGGCTGCACGTAACAAACACATATAACAGGTAAAAAGTCTATCAACTATGAAGGAGTTGGTAGGCCCAACATTCAAGTAAAATTTCCAAAATATTGGCATTTGTTCAGGTTAGTTCAGACATGAAGTAGCAGAAAAAGCACTTGCCAACCCAAAAAATCATGAGCTCAGAACATGTATTGTGGGTGAGACAAAAATTAATTTTTTTATTCTGTGATAGCCTTTCAGACTAATGAGTATTGCTAAAGCTGATGATGACCATGTATGTGAGTGAGAAAAAAACATGAAATAACACCGTGAAAATATGAAGATTGAACACCGAATGACGCAATTTCTTTCTGTAATCATTTAATGGCAAGATTTAAAGATGAAAAAAATTTCTATGTGCTAAAACATTAAGCTGTCATGTTATAAGCCAATGATAACCCTTCTTGTAATTTTGCAAAGAAAGAGAATTCAAGACAATTTTGGCTTTTGATTGTAGTACTACACTAGAGTAGATTCATGTCTTTTGACATTATATACATACTAACAGCAAACAAGAGATTTTAAAACCTGTTTTACATACCGGGAGTGATCTCCCCTAAACTTCCTCATATTTTTATACGAGCTGACCCGCGGCGTATCATACGCCCCTATTTAGTTGTTTTATTTTCTACTTGTCAGTACTTTAAGTGAATTCGACACTACCCTCCCTTCCACACCCCCCCTCCCCGCCACCGTGAATGCAGCCGTCCTTGACGACAGTTTACGGACGACAATAAAAAAAAATCAAGCAAAACTTCTGACCTCTCCTTAGCTTCAAATCGTTTAAAAGCTAAATTATCTGCCCCTAATAGCCGTCACTAATTCGACCAGCTCTACGATTGTAAACATTCGGGGTGAACCTTAGCTCACCAGAATGGTGGGGTGGTAGCTATATGCCTAGAGAGCGGAGGAGTCACGGCGTGCGTTTACATGGTGGTGTCTCGCATGGTCCCCATGAAGAGAATTTAGTATATAGATAAAGTTACGTGGGATGGCAACTCTGAACATAGACATGATTTTCAATCAATTTTTAATTACTTAAACTTTTAAAAATAGAATAGAATCTCGTAGAAAAAAAAAAGAATTGTGCACCAAGTGAATGCCAAACAATACGTGTATAAAAGTGCGGAATATTATTAGTACTTTATAAATTCACTTGGGTTTTTTGAGAAATCGGAAATAGCGTAAAGTACTACTAAATTACTACGGAAATGACTCAAAATTTGACATTTTTCAAGTTATAGGCTTTTGAAAAAAAAAATTGAAAGTAGAATAAGTTCCATTTCCAGTTACCCGAAATTGCTGAAAACTTGAAGCAGAACTACAAATTTGATATAATACTTGTATATGAAATTTCATCAACCTCGCTGTAACGGTACTCAAGTTATAGTCTTTACCTACACACACACACATACGCACGCACGCACGCACACACACACGCATGCACGCACCCACGCACGCACGTACGTACGCACGCACGCACACACACACACAAACACACACACAGACGCACAAACACACACAGACAGAGAGACATACGGACAGAATTGCAAAGCCCAATTTTTCCGAATCTATTACGCATAGAACGCTGAAATTTTGCCTGATTAAAATAAGTCCCTATATTCCGTATAGGATGAAGTACTGAGGTGTAAAACGATGGAAACTGTCAAGATTTCATGTTATTTTTGCGCACGATTACAATACCTACTCTGTACTCTGTATACGAGAAAGTAAAAAGACTGTAATTAGAATTCTTCCACCAGAAATCTGTAAAGGGGAACAACCAAACCAATACATGTCACAAAATCAATTCAAAGATTATCTTCCTTAGCTACAGTTAGATTGAAAAAAAAAGAAAAAAAAGATTGCTAGTAAAAAAACTCACTCCTTCTTGGTATCTTTTTTTTGATTGCTCAGATTAAATAAGACCCCGTCCGTCCATAAGAATTGGGTTGAGTGTTACAGCTGTTTAGACATATGAAACTACACCAACTGATTTAAACTGTCAAGGGAAAATAGAACTTCACTAGATTTTTTGTGTGGGTTATACGGATACTATCGTTTTGGTTCTAGTCCTTGATGGCATAGCTATTAAAAACAGGGTTCAGTTATATGTAGGCCAACGCCATGTTTAATAAAGAAAATAAGCAAATATAGTGCAATAGGTTTAAACTAATAAGGTGCTCAATGATTACATATTGTAGTGTATAAAAAGAAAGCTGATTACAAAAATATTTCTAGATAGTTTATGTTTTTTTATACTTTAAAAAAGATGACTTTTTTGCCTACACTTAAAATTAGCTGTAGTAAACTTGTTGGCTATAGCTACAATCTTACTTCACTTGAAGCTTGTTAATTAGTTCAAATACACGAAACTGCAATTTAATATAATTATTTCAGTTTGCACGGAAAAATAGAAAGCTATTTTAGCTTTGGAAATTATCATATTATCTTAAACATATAAACGTGTAGCTCAGATGTCGTATATCGAGATTATCGGTTGATTAAAATGCCGTTCATTGAAGTGTAGTCTAATTTTAAAAGTTTATCATTAAACAATATTTACATACAACAAAATAATTTCACATTTACCCGGGGATTTCAGTTTTTTTATTTTATTTAAACGATCATAACTTATTCTTTCAAAATGGGCACTAATATGAAAATATTCAGTGTTGTACTGATGGCACAAACCAGTCCTGTTGTACTGATGGTATCAGCCATAGCACCACTCGTCTTGTACTGATGGTACCACACATGGCACCGACATCCTGATAGTAATCGATGGACTCTGCAAACATTATTACATTAACCAGAAGCTTTAAATCAGGTCGGCCTGGCTGTCCACAAGTAGGTCAAGTCTTTATTTACTTCTGTCCAAACGGTGCCAGGACATTCAGCTCACGAACTGAAGAAAGTCTGGGTTTTATGTACAACCACGACATTCAACTCACGAACTGAAGAAAGTCTGGGTTTTATGTACAACCACGACATTCAACTCACGAACTGAAGAAAGCCTGGGTTTTATGTACAACCACGACATTCAGCTCACGATCTGAAGAAAGCCTGGGTTTTATGTACAACCCATTTTGTCTCTGTATTAATGGAAGACAGTGTCTAGAGTAGTCACCACCCCCTCCAACCCTCCTTGACTTTTACCCTTGCCTTTACGAAGCAGATTATTTTTCTTCGTTTTTGTGAAATTAAAAAAAAATATTTTTGTACGGTTACATACCACTAATAATATTCATGGTAGAGATTTATCATAGGCATACACAATTTAGAATAAAGTTTCAACAGTCTTCTTAAAGATAAATGATTAATTTGTGTACCTTAAACACATCTGCCAGCTTAGATTATAAATACTGAAGTGCTTTTTCCAAGCTTAATCTAGCTAGCAGCTCTGTATTTTGGTGTACCTTGTACCTAAACCAAGGTTCTGGAACCAAACAATACAGTCATAGCGCGATTACCTCCCCTCTACGCTACTCACGGCAAGGGACAGCACTGGTATTGCCCTAGAGAAGGGGGAAGCACTGATGTCGTCTGGCTTATAAGGGAATAGGATTGATTGCTTCTGGTTAAAAGCACTCCCCGAGCCTCGCCGTGTGGTTTACAAAGTACCGAGAGAACTGTTCTTCTTTGTTGGTTCACACTTTAGTTCATTTCGTGACCTATGACCTCTTCATTTTTAAGTTGGCAGTACCCTTGCATGACACACACTTACCCTGGCATGACACACACTTACCCTAATATGACACACTCTTACCCTGGCATGACACACACTTACCCTGGCATGACACACACCCTGATATGACATACACTATAAAAATATTTTTTTAAATATGTATCAAGTGTAAAATGAGAAAGTTTTAAAACTTACACATTAATTGGTATTTAATGTTATAAAAATATACAACAAATAACTAGTTAGGAATAGGATGACTGTTAGGGATATAGCTGGTTGAAAAGGAAGAATGCTATTTTATGTTTGTATCTCGTTTTAGTCTACATACCCATTCTTGCTTATAATAGTATACATTTGCTTTTCTTTAATCCGAAATTAATTTTAGCTTTAGTTATAAGCTCATGCGTCGTACCCCCTACCTTACTAAACAAAGGTTCAGTATTTTTTACACCCCCCCCCCCCCCACCACCCCCATAGACCATTCCCAACTCTCCACAGAACACTGAAACTTCCTGTTAAAAATATTTTAATTTTTAGGTTTAAAAAGTGGAAATTAAATGTTTTGTATTATGTATAAGTAAACCATCTTCAATGAATGTAAGTACATGTCTGAAAAAAAGTATTACTATTTTAAATCATCAGTCCTCATAAGCCGATGATGAAAACTGTAATACTAAATCCAACTTGTTAAGGAAAACTCACGCAAACTGTCTAATGCAAAAAAATAATAAATTATAACTACTACTGGCATAAAATATCTTGCTTATCCAATCATATCAGCATAAATAATATAAAAAGTTCAGTGTAACATAAGGCCCAAATAACGAGTAGTATAGACTAAGCTCGTCTCAAAGTACAAACAGGCAGTTTGTTGGTCTGGAGCTACAAACGGTGCGTTGTCTCAGAATACGAAATAAAGGTTAATTTATACACAGATTATACAATCAACAACTATGCCGTAGTTTCTAGAATGAGTCGCTTAGGTAATTCCGACCTTGTCTAGACAGGCTTCCCCGCATAACAGCCCCCCTCCCCCCCATTATTCCCAGACTCCTTTGTTTTAAAGTACTGGTGGAGTAGGTTTTTCTGTAGCTGTTGTTTAATTAAACAAAGTGGTTTTTCGCTTGAGTTTCAGGCGCCAGAGAAAGTCAGCCTCATCCAATAATCCCATCGTCTGCGGGTTGGTGAAGCAGACGGCACCACCCAGCTAAAACCTCTGAGGTTTAAGTAAATATTAGCTACCCTTTACTTTGTCGCAGTGTTTAAGATAAATTGGTGTTGCACTATAAGACAAAGGCGTTCAATGAGAAATAGGAATTGTTTATTACATAAAGGTCTGTATCACAGAGAATCGCAGTCACTCGTCTAAGCTATCATATCAATTTTTTTTACATGTTGTCTTGTTACATTTGTCTTTTTTTCAACATTGTTACATACGTAAAGAATACCGTACCAACAGTTGCACACATAAAAAGTGGATTTAAATTCACACACAATGGTTATTTTAAAAAACAATTAAATATCACAATTAACCAGGTGAGATTATTAATGATCAATCCACATTTATAGCAAGCAGAGAGGGGACGGCGTGGTCTAGCGGTAGACCGTGCGCTTGGTTCAGATCCTAGGCGGGAAACTGTAGGTCGTCTCCTGACCGAATGACCCCTCACGTCCAGAACCTGGTCATGTGGTGTACTGGGGGAGGAAGATAAAACCTAGTGGAAACCCACGGGTCTAGTGGCTGGTAGCAGGGGGGGGGGGAGAAATGTGGTAACCCACGGGTCTAGTGGCTCGTAGCAGGGGGGGGGAGAGAGAAATGTGGTAACCCACGGGCCTAGTGGCTGGTAGCAGGGGGGGGGAGAGAAATGTGGTAACCCACGGGTCTAGTGGCTGGTAGCAGGGGGGGAGAGAAATGTGGTAACCCACGGGTCTAGTGGCTGGTAGCAGGAGGGGGGGGGGGGGGGAGAAATGTGGTTACCCACGGGTCTAGCTGGTAGCAGGAGGGGGGGGGAGAAATGTGGAAACCCACGGGTCTAGCGGCTGGTAGCAGGGGGGGGGGGAGAAATGTGGTAACCCACGGGTCTAGTGGCTGGTAGCAGGGGGGGGGGGGGAGAGAAATGTGGTAACCCACGGGTCTAGTGGCTGGTAGCAAGGGGGGAGAGAAATGTGGTAACCCACGGGTCTAGTGGCTGGTAGCAGGGGGCGGGGGAGAAATGTGGTAACCCACGGGTCTAGTGGCTGGTAGCAGGGGGCGGGGGAGAAATGTGGTAACCCACGGGTCTAGTGGCTGGTAGCAGGGGGGGGGGGGGAGAAATGTGGTAACCCACGGGTCTAGCTGGTAGCATGGGAGGGGGGGGAGAAATGTGGGAACCCACGGGTCTAGTGGCTGGTAGCAGGGGGGGGGGAGAGAAATGTAGTAACCCATGGGTCTAGCGGCTGGTAGCAGGGGGGGGGAGAAAAGTGGAAACCCACGGGTCTAGCGGCTGGTAGCAGGGGGGGGGGGGGAGAAAAGTGGAAACCCACGGGTCTAGCTGGTAGCATGGGAAAGACAAAAGTTCGATTCTTAATCCTGTTCCAGCATGCCTGGGTATTCATTAAATGATTGAAGCGGTAAGTCCCAAACATATGGGAGAACAAACATGCAGACTGACAATGTTCTCTTTCAAGAAGAACTCTGTTGTTGACTTCAACCACTCAGTCCAGTTCTGCCTACATTGTTACTCATGAAATCATTATGTACAAATATTGTTTACCTAAACTATGAGTCAACACACAGTCTCACAGATTAAATACTGAAACACTCTCGCACTAATAAATCTACACAAAGTCTAGCTTTACCCCGTAGCACAGTGGCCGTACGTTTCATTGTTTTTGAACTCACAGTGTAGACCCTGTGCGCAGTCGCAGATGTACCCTTCCGTCATGCGCAAACAAAGCTCACCGAATGCTAGTAAAGGCTTGCAAACTGTTCTTGCTACTAAATTCCTGTCCAGGTCATCGAACGAAATGACCTGAAAAATTTGAAGAATATGTGTATAGTTAAATGTCTGATTTAGTCTTTTAAACAACATGAAAAAGTTGAAGAATATGTGTATAGTTAAATGCCTGATTAAGTCTTTTAAATAACACGAAAAAGTTGAAGAATATGTGTATAGTTAAATGCCTGATTAAGTCTTTTAAATAACACGAAAAAGTTGAAGAATATGTGTATAGTTAAATGTCTGATTTAGTCTTTTAAACAACATGAAAAAGTTGAAGAATATGTGTATAGTTAAATGTCTGATTAAGTCTTTTAAATGACATGAAGAAGTTGAAGAATATGTGTATAGTTAAATGCCTGATTAAGTCTTTTAAATGACATGAAGAAGTTGAAGAATATGTGTATAGTTAAATGCCTGATTAAGTCTTTTAAATGACATGAAGAAGTTGAAGAATATGTGTATAGTTAAATGCCTGATTAAGTCTTTTAAATGACATGAAGAAGTTGAAGAATATGTGTATAGTTAAATGCCTGATTAAGTCTTTGAAATAACATGAAAAAGTTGAAGAATATGTGTATAGTTAAATGTCTGATTAAGTCTTTTAAATAACATGAAAAAGTTGAAGAATATGTGTATAGTTAAATGTCTGATTAAGTCTTTTAAATGACATGAAGAAGTTGAAGAATATGTGTATAGTTAAATGCCTGATTAAGTCTTTTAAATGACATGAAGAAGTTGAAGAATATGTGTATAGTTAAATGCCTGATTAAGTCTTTTAAATAACATGAAAAAGTTGAAGAATATGTGTATAGTTAAATGCCTGATTAAGTCTTTTAAATAACATGAAAAGGTTGAAGAATATGTGTATAGTTGATTGCCTGATTAAGTCTTTTAAATAACATGTGTAAGTTTATGTGCATGATTAAGTCTTTTAAATAACATGAAAGTTTTGAATACTATGTGTAAATATCTATGCATGATGTAAGCCTTTACACTTTACATCTGTAAAGCATAAATAATGAACTAAATGTCTAGGAATGAAAGCATTGCAACTGTTTTTCTGTTGAATAAATGAAGCAAAAATCATTGTTGTCAAATTGAAATCTCACGGAGCGAGAAGAAACATGGGAAAAAAAGTTGAGAAAAAAATTGAGCAAACGCGGAGAGAAAACTTGGGATGATGGCACAAAACACAAGATGTGTCTTGTGTTGGGTGGGTGAGTGTCGTGGATTTAGTCAGTGAGTGTTGGGTATTTAGTGTGTGAGTGTCGCGTGTTTTGTGTGTGATTGTATTGTATGTGTATTGTGTATTTAGTGTGTGAGTGTCGCGTATTTAGTGATTGTCATGTATTTAGTGTGTGATTGTAATGTATGTGTATTGTTTATTTAATGTGTGAGTGTCGTGTATTTAGTGTGTCTCGTGTATTTAGTGTGTGAATGTCGTGTATTTACAGTGTGATTGTCGTGTATTTAGAGTGAGTGTCGTTTTTTAATTGTTTGAGTTCTACATATCTCGTGTTAGAGATAATTGTCTTATATTTGTAACGCAGACTTTTCACAACAGGTGTGTTTAAACACATTTATTTATTTTTTTAATTTTCACACATAATGTAAAAAATAATCTTAACTGACGTATTATTCTAAATCTACACATGTTATCTGAATAGTCTTTTCCCATTTCATAATCATCACCAACATATCACATCGCTAATTATCACCTAATCATCACCAACACATGACATCGCTAATTATCACCTAATCATCACCAACACATCACATCGCTAATTATTATAATTCCAGCACCAACACGTCACATCGCTAACCATCACCTAATCAGCACCAACTCATCACATCGCAAAGTATCACAATTTCATCACCAACACATCACATTGCTAACTATCACCGAGGATTGGGCTGCAACTTCAAACATATATTGGAATTATTTTTTACACATTTTTTTCAACCAGAAGCCAAAATTTGACGTGACTAGCCTTCAGCGGATATTGGGTTCCCGCTTCTGATATACCAGGCTGTACCCCCGACCAAACAATCCCTATACAATTATTAATCATACATCGCTGTAGGAATAAACATGGCCGGTCCGCATGACAGGGAAATCAATAGCTCGCATTATTAAAAAAATGAAAGAACTGGAGGCTAAGGAAAATAAAAATAAATATTATCCTAATTACGCGGACACAATAAAACTCAGCTGCCCAGTACGCCGTTTGAGAAATGGCCGACTTATTGATTGGGGATATTTTGGACACCGACTTTAGGTTTCTGTCAGCACTGCATGAGCCCGGGCCATTGAATTCTGTTTGATGGATGGATGAAAGGGACGCCATACAGGGAGGTAATAACGGGGGAATCAGGGGCGACTACTCTCACGACGGCAAGGTCCCACAGATTTTACATTACAAGTGCGTCTACAACATCGACGAGACTTCTGCAGACATGCAAGCAAGAAAATTGTGTTTTAGCCCTATTTATATCTGTAGCAAGTAAATTGTGTTTTAGCCCACTTCACCTATGTAGCAAGTCAATTGTATTTTAGCCCACTTCACCTATGTAGCAAGTAAATTGTGTTTTAGCTCACTTCACCTATGTAGAAAGTAAATTGTGTTTTAGCCCACTTCACCTATGTAGCAAATAAATTGTGTTTTAGCCCACTTCACCTATGTAGCAAGTAAATTGTGTTTTAGCTCACTTCACCTATGTAGAAAGTAAATTGTGTTTTAGTATGTGATTCAGGCAAGTTTAACTCTGCTTTCTAACTTGCAATTAAACGATGTAAAGTTACTTTGAACTTTATCGTAATACGTAGAAAAATTACGTTGGCCACCTGACATATTTTCTTGTTTTGTGCTACTTACCATGGCGACCAACCTCTGTTACTGAAACAATATTTAAATAACCGTTACTTTTTTCTTCTGAATGTTAAATAAAGTTTGAATTTTACATGTGTAAAAAAAGTGACCCGCGTTGAGTTTTAAAGAAATTCCTTTCCAAAGTTCGGGAAGACGTGTTCAGAATACCCCTTCCATATTTAAAGGGTAGGAATCGATTATTCATTACAGCAAAAGGAGGGAGAAAGAAGGAACCAAGAAAGGCAAAGATAGCCTGGCCCCGACTCAGCTAAAACTCAATTCAAAGGGCTTTTAATGGCGAGAAGTTGCCAGGGGCGAACACTCTTGCCACCTAGAGATTAATTTTGCCAGCGAGAAATCTAAACGACAACTTGGCAAATGACCTCATTAAAATTGCTATTTATAGCTGTTGTCGTGTCCTACAGCACAACTCTAAAAACAAGAAAACAAATTTGCCCTTCAAACGAATTAATAAATTTTACGGGATATTTTTGTCAGTTTTATCAGAATATTAATTAATATTTAATCTAATCAATACAACATTTAAACTTTTTATCCACAGTATTGTTTGAACATTATTTAAAACAGAATAATAATCTTAAGTGTGATTAAAACTGATTTGAACCCAACACTATGGATTCACTTTAGACTTCAACGTTTGAATTTAACAGTTAATAATTTAAAACAACAACATATAATATTTCAAAGTGCTTGTAGTTTGTTCTGATCGCGCTTAGTGTTGTTAACAAATTAGCGGCTAATAAGCTCAGCTGAGCTCTTGTTGAAATGTTATATTCAAATGTTGTCAGTTTTTTAGCGATGAATGTGTTCAGTCTATCGAGATTATAAAATGTGTTACTGAGTGGCAAGTACTTTTAGTCAGAGGCGTAGCGATGGGGGGGGGGGGGCAGGGGAGGGGGGGGTACATATGTCCCCGGGCGCCGACCTCAGGGGGCGCCAAAATGGGTTGTAAAAACAAAGTAAAATGCCATTTTAGCTGCACTTTTGCATTATAAATAGTTTGGGGGGGGGGGGGGGGGTGCAAATCGAAAGTTTGAGGGGAGGGGGTGCAAATCGAAAATTTGCTCCCGAGAGGGGCGCCAAATTGAAAGTTTGTCCCCGGGCGCCAGGAAGGGTCGCTACGCCATCTGCTTGTAGTTTACGTATTTAACACATTGAATGACTATCAATAACTGTAATAAACAGCTCCAAGTTCATATAACTGTGTAAAATGACTTTTCTTTAAAGTCTCAAACGCCATCTGCTAATGTACATTATCAAGGCACTGGTGTTGTATTTGCACACGTTAACCTATTATTACATCTACAGAACGCATCGAATTAAAAATGCATGTCTAAACGAAGCCTTAAAATTTCGGATAAAAATATAAAAAAAAAAAATATTTAAAAAAAGCGGGATATAACGTGGAAAGGATTTTAAGCTATAGCAAACAAGAAAAAAAAAAGGATTCTAAACGGTTTAAGTAGAACGGACAAGGAAGGATAACTTGTTTACTGCCTGCCCTTTGTTTTTGATCTACACGATGTGGAGCCTCTCAACTAAACAAAAGCCCCATTTTGTTTGGGATTAGTTAAATCTGACTCCTGGATTACCGATAAGCTTCCCGCCCCGTCCAGCAATGAGCTCTTGGTGGCCCTGGTCACGTGACGAAGCTATTAACGGACGGAGAAATGCGCCACCCAATTCCGTGCGTCAGGCAGACGATGGCGCCATTGTGCGGAAGGAAACTGTTCCCTGCTCACAGTCCAGCTTTTGGCGGGGCAGGGTGTTGGGCGGTGGGGGCAAAGAGCAAGTTTTTTTTTCATTCTCGCCTATACACTCAATCGATCTCCGTGCACCCCTCCCTCCCGGCACCCCTCCCTCCCGGCACCCCTCCCTCCCCCACCCTGCTCCCATCTAAGCGCGAGCATCATTCATTATTAACGTTCGTGTTTTGTTTCAGCGCTGACCGCCTAGAAGCGTCCAATACATTCCGGCTGGCTGAATATTTCAAATCTAAGTTTGACGAATGCACATTTTAAAGATTGGCCTGTTCTGCAAGGCGAGTTTTGTAATCGGAAACTATTTTTAGAACTGTATTGCCATCACTCTGCATGTGTACCTCCATTAAACTTTGTAACTGCAGGTCGGAGAACCGTTAAATCCTTACTCATAGTGTTGCATAACGTTTAGGGCTAGGTTAAAATAGCTTACATTAGCTGGGAAATTGAGCGTGTGAGCTGTGGTTAGGTCTGTGTTGTTGTGTTTTTACCCTAAGGTAGATAGTGGGTATTAGGGCGGTGTGAACGATTGGTAGGGGAGACTACTGGTTAGATAGCTAGAGGGGAAGTTACTGTGAATTGTATAGCTAGAGATAAATAAAGGACAAAATCTTTGTGTAGTTTATTTTAGAATTAATAAAATTGACTTTAACACTCATACCTTAGCCTAAAACTTACAGTAGTTGTCAGTGGCGTAGGCATGGGGTATATATATATAAAAAGTATGAGGGGGGCGGGTGCAAATCGAAAGTTTGTCCCCGGGTAAAAATTGGAACCCCCCCCCTTGAGACGATCCTGGCTACGCCACTGGTAGTCGTACATCAAATACTTATTCAGAAACAGCAAAATCGGTTAAATATGGAAATAGTTTACAAAATCTTATCAAAAACAACGTTGGTTTAATTGCCTGTTTATAACAGCTTTTACAAAAGAAGCAAAGTTGAATTATACATTACATTTAAAGCAAGCTGTGTTTGCCTGTTGACAAACACCCCCCCAAAAAAAAGACAAACACCCCACTACATGTAAGGCAAGCCTGTATCAGATGGTTACTTCCCCTGAGTCACAAACTTTCCAGTCTGGTGGGGGACTATCTGGTGCTGGCATCTCGTTTGGCATCGATTCGGTGTCTGGATGTGCTAGCTACAACACTCGGTCAGCACGTCAGTGGTCCTTCTGTCTCCTTTCAGTTAGTGGTCCTTCTGTCACACTACAGTCAGTGGTCGTTCTGTCAGTCAATGGTCCTTCTGTCACACTACAGTCAGTGGTCGTTCTGTCAGTCAGTGGTCCTTCTGTCACACTACAGTTAGTGGTCCTTCTGTCACACTACAGTCAGTGGTCCTTCTGTCACACTAAAGTCAGTGGTCCTTCTGTCACAGTACAGTCAGTGGTCCTTCTGTCACACTAAAGTCAGTGGTCCTTCTGTCACACTACAGTTAGTGGTGTATGGTCACACTACAGTCAGTGGTCCTTCTGTCACACTACAGTCAGTGGTCCTTCTGTTACACTACAGTCAGTGGTGTATGGTCACACTACAGTCAGTGGTCCTTCTCTCGCCTTTCAGTTAGTGGTCCTACTGTCACACTACAGACAGTGGTCCTTCTGTCACACTACAGTCAGTGGTCCTTCTGTCACACTACAGTCAGTGGTCCTTCTGTCACACTACAGTCAGTGGTCCTTCTGTCACACTACAGTCAGTGGTCCTTCTGTCACACTACAGTCAGTGGTCCTTCTGTCACACTACAGTCAGTGGTCCTTCTGTCACACTACAGTCAGTGGTCCTTCTGTCACACTACAGTCAGTGGTCCTTCTGTCACACTACAGTCAGTGGTCCTTCTGTCACACTACAGTCAGTGGTCCTTCTGTCACAGTCAGTGGTCCTTCTGTCACACTACAGTCAGTGGTCCTTCTGTCACACTACAGTCAGTGATCCTTCTGTCACACTACAGTCAGTGGTCCTTCTGTCACACTACAGTCAGTGGTCCTTCTGTCACACTACAGTCAGTGGTCCTTCTGTCACATACAGTCAGTGGTGTATGGTCACACTTCAGTCAGAGGTCCTTCTGTCATACTACAGTCAGTGGTCCTTCTGTCACACTACAGTCAGTGGTCCTTCTGTCACACTACAGTCAGTGGTCCTTCTGTCACCTTTCAGTTAGTGGTCTTCTGTCACACTACAGTCAGTGGTCCTTCTATCACACTACAGTCAGTGGTCCTTCTGTCGCACTACAGTCAGTGGTCCTTCTGTCACACTACAGTCAGTGGTCCTTCTCTCACACTACAGTCAGTGGTCTTTCTTTAATACACCATTTAGTGGTCCATCTGTCCCACACCAACTTGTAATCTTTATGTAAGAGATCAGCAAGTAGTCTGCTGTTACACAAAAAAGTGTAATTTTTAAATCCCTTTGTGGAACTGTTTACATAATTTAACAACATTAATGTTATAATACGTCATCGAGATCATATTTCTTTACAAAAATAAACTCGCTGTGGTTATGCTTTATTGATACAGAAAGAAATTAAATTATAAAATATTTGTGACAGATATTGTGTTCACCGTTGGCCCGTTGAAATGTTGATCACAACAAGGTTACTGCACAAACGGTTTGGAAAAATCAATGCCTCTTAAAAAAAACGCGAATGATTTTTTGAGAATATTAGATTGCGACAGAGATTAAAGGTTTGTGCTAAAAAGAGCGGTGTTTCAGAAAAGTTGATTAAAGGATATAATTACGTGTCTAAAAAGTGTAATTATGGCCCTTGATGTGAGCTATGGTGTATGTGGAACAACGTTTAGTGTAGAAAACAAGGGCGGTGGTTACTTCCCTGTAATACCAGTAGTTACTGGCACTTAGGTGAGGCGATCTGTTCCGGTTAAAATAAAAATATGTGTGTTACTGTGTGTATGTGGATTGTTGTGTGGCTATGTAGTTGAATCGTATGTGTGTGTAGATTTTAGTATGTGTACGAAGATGAGCTGTTTGCTTATTTGAACGAACATATTGTGAGTCGTGATTATTGTTCATGTGCCTAAATAAACATTGTCTTTATCAGTTATTGATGCCGTTGTTTAGAGTAGTTGGATGTTGGGTGCTGTCGTATGATCATAACTGTGAGTGTGTTTGTTAGTGAGTGATTTTAACAAGTCTTACATATGTTAATTAAACTTTTTACGTCTGTGTAGGCCTATAAGGCGATTGGTTAAAAAAAGAAGGGGGGGGGGTGAAGATCGAAGATGAGAAACTTTTACTCATGTGTAAGGGCAGGGTTGGATATGTTGGGTTCTGTATGATACACACATTTTGAATTAGCCAAATCAGAAGCAGACACAATCAAACGAATTATTTTTTCATAGTACGAAAATGTTAATCCTCTGAATTACTTAGAATATCTATATTTTAGGATCTATGCGTTTTGCCTGACCTTTAAGTAAACAAGTCTGCATCTGCTATAAATATTCTGAAATGAATTTAAGTTGATCACTAGTTAAAAAAGAAAAAAACACGTACCTTAGATAGTGAGGTACAGATGTTTGAAACAAAATCTGCTTTTTTTCTAAATAAAACTAAGAAAGTACAACTGCGACGTATTATGTTCGCTTTTATATTTTAGTTAAATGATTCATAAAATCGTTTAGTTAATTTCTTTTAACGAATTGATTTCAAGTTTTTAAACTTGACAAATAAACAAACAAACAAACAAACAAACATTAAAAAAAACAACGAACGCACTACTGTGCAGGTTACTCCCAAAATTAAAATATTCAAAAAATAAAATGTAAAAAATCTCAATCAGTGTGTCTTTAGTTAGGATTTTAATATCATTTAAATATTTATCTTCAGAGTAAAAAAAAATCCTTTTAACGATTGAAAAGGGTCGATACGGCCCGTCTAAAATTGTATTAATTAATTATTTATTTTGCTTTATTGATTACAGAATCTGTTTAAGGGATATTGATATTTTGCAATGTATCATCCGCTAAATTATTTTTTAAAAGTTCAATGTCATTTAAGCTTAAAATGAAATGATTAAATGCCACATAAAAAGGTCGTTAATGTAAAGGGGGTTCTACAACATTCCCGCCTGTCACGACAAGGGGGGGGGGGGGGGTTGTGTTTGTACAACATTCCCGACTGTCTTGTACAACATTCTCGCCTGTCTTGTACTACATTCCCGCCTGTCTTGTACAACATTCACGCCTGTCTTGTACAACATTCCCGCCATTCTTGTACAACATTCCCGCCTGTCACTCTACAACATTCCCGTCTGTCTTGTACAACATTCCCGACTGTCTTGTACAACATTCCCGCCTGTCTTGTACAACATTCCCGTCTGTCTTGTACAACATTCCCGTCTGTCACGACACACGGGGAGGGGGGTTGTGTTTGTACAACATTCCCGCCATTCTTGTACAACATTCCCGCCTGTCACTCTACAACATTCCCGTCTGTCTTGTACAACATTCCCGCCTGTCTTGTACAACATTCCCGCCTGTCTTGTACAACATTCCCGCCTGTCTTGTACAACATTCCCGTCTGTCTTGTACAACATTCCCGTCTGTCTTGTACAACATTCCCGCCTGTCTTGTACAACATTCCCGCCTGTCTTGTACAACATTCCCGTCTGTCTTGTACAACATTCCCGCCTGTCACGACACACGGGGGGGGGGTTGTGTTTGTACAACATTCCCGCCTGTCTTGTACAACATTCCCGCCTGTCTTGTACAACATTCCCCGCTTGTCACTGTATAACATTCCTGCCTGTCTTGTACAACATTCCCGCCCTACACTGTACAACATTCCCCGCTTGTCACTGTATAACATTCCCGCCTGTCTTGTACAACATTCCCGCCTGTCTTGTACAACATTCCCGCCTGTCTTGTACAACATTCCCGCCTGTCTTGTACAACATTCCCGCCTGTCTTGTACAGCATTCTCGCCTGTCACTGTATAACATTCCCGCCTGTCTTGTACAACATTCCCGCCTGTCTTGTACAACATTCCCGCCGTCACGACTCGAGAAAAAAAATCACCGTTTAATTGTGTTTAAAATAGCTCGTCAGTTATTGATCTGTTTGTCCACACTATACACCATCTCACACATCTCACACACCTCACACATCTCAAAACTACAGCTGTCAGTGTCAGATGTTCACACCCCACGTACTGCGTCAGTCATGACATACAACATATATTTACAACCAACATACATCGTCAGTCATGTTATACAACATATATCTACACCTCACATACAGCGTCAGTCATGACATACAACATATATCTACACCTCACATACATCGTCAGTCATGACATACAACATATTTCTACAACCAACATACATCATTGGTCATGACATACAACACATTTCCATACTAGACACATATGTCTTGAGTAATGACTAACAACATATTTACACATCCAACATACAGAGTCAGTTTTGACAGGAAAAATCCAGACTGAATATAATTTCACCACAACAAAAAATAATCTTCCACACCCCCACCCCACTTCACATCTCACCCCCTCCTCCTGTCTTAGTCCGATGTGTTGTCTGTCACCACTGAGATGGGAGACGGTACAACTACATCTACTGTTTTGTTTCCTTTCTACATTATCCACCCCAGGGTGTTAAAGCACATTCCGATTTTCTCTTTTTCAATGCACTTTTTGTACAGGAACCTCTTCCATTCTCACAGCCGTCTCATTGATAGACAGCTGGTTCTTCAGGCACTGTAAACATTCATGGCACTGTCCTAGCCCACGGGGGGAAAAGTGGTTTTACTGAACTGTCTTGACTCTGGTATTAAAAGTGGTTTTACTGAACTGTCTTGACTCTGGTATTAAAAGTGGTTTTACTGAACTGTCTTGACTCTGGTATTAAAAGTGGTTTTACTGAATTATCGTAGCTCACATATTTTAAAAGTGCTTTTACTGAACTGTCTTAACTTAATTTTTTCTGTGTCTGTATGTGAACACGATATGTGAATACGATAATTTGAGCACCTTAGCAGCTATGTTGACAAAGTTTATTATTTATCAAATTTGTAGTTTTCTATCAACTTTGGACCGGAAGTGGTTTTAACTCTATTACCAGTTTCTCAAAAGCTGTTAAATTCAGTAAAGTTAAAGTACGTGAACGAAATTTCACTTTAAGTATTACATTGTATGCACATGTTTCTATTTTACATTTGGACGATTTCTGATTACAGGAAGTGGCTCTTTACTGTATTTCCGCAGGGGCACGATAATGTGAATACTATTTTATTTAGGTAGACGAAATTTCAAATATAAGTAAAACAAATCTTACATTTGGATTACTTTAAATTTTTAAGTGACTTTCGATATCCGGAGTTGGTACATTACACTATATCTGGTAACTTGAGTAGGCTGCCGTTTCAGTAAAGGGGACATAAATATAAGACAGTATTCGCTGGTTTCTGACATGTTTTAGATGATTTCCGGTAACCGGAAAACGTGTTCCTGCCGATTTCTTTCAAACTTTTCAAGAAGGTCAACGTTCGATGACATTGCGTTGTGACATAAATGGCGACTTAGTTAAATGTCTAATTAACTTTTTAAAGTTAATTAGTGTTTCTTTTATAAAGCACTAATGTTTGCTCTGTTATATGCGCATTGTTTTTTTTTTAATTTGGTGCGCAATTCTTTTTTTCCAACGCAGTTCAATTTCATTTCAAAACATTTAAGTATCAAAATAATAATTAAAATATCTCTATAGCCCGATTTCATTGGAAATGACGGACATCATAAAGACAGATTACCAGTTTGTATGACGGACAGCATAAAGACAGATTACCAGTTTGTCGTATGACGGACAGCATAAAGACAGATTACCAGTTTGTTGAATGACGGACAGCATAAAGACAGATTACCATTTTTGTATGACGGACAGCATAAAGACAGATTACCATTTTTGTATGACGGACAGCATAAAGACAGATTACCATTTTTGTATGACGGACAGCATAAAGACAGATTACCATTTTTGTATGACGGACAGCATAAAGACAGATTACCATTTTTGTATGACGGACAGCATAAAGACAGATTACCAGTTTGTCGTACGTCGGACAGACATAAAGACAGATTACCAGTTTGTCGTACGTCGGACAGACATAAAGACAGATTACCAGTTTGTCGTACGTCGGACAGACATAAAGACAGATTACCAGTTTGTTGAATGACGGACAGCATAAAGACAGATTACCATTTTTGTATGACGGACAGCATAAAGACAGATTACCAGTTTGTCGTACGTCGGACAGACATAAAGACAGATTACCAGTTTGTTGAATGACGGACAGCATAAAGACAGATTACCAGTTTGTCGTACGTCGGACAGACATAAAGACAGATTACCAGTTTGTTTCTCATTGAATTTCCGCGCTGCGCCCCCTACCGGTAGTTTCTGCTAGTATCGATTAATTTCAGCCAAACAGTAATCGGGGAGAAATTGGTACAAGCACGCAATTTACTAACTTGTTCCAGTCTGGCTAGGATAGGTCTGTCGTCTGGCTGATCCACGGGGGTATATTGGAGCAGGGGTATATTGGAGCAGGGGTATATTGGAGCAGGGGAATGTTGGAGCAAGGGAACATTGGAGCAAGGGAACATTGGAGCAAGGGAACATTGGAGCAAGGGAATATTGGAGCAGGGGAATATTGGAGCAAGGGAACATTGGAGCAAGGGAATATCGGAGCAAGGGAATATGGAGTAGGGGTATATTGGGGCATGGGAATGTTGGAGCAAGGGAATGTTGGAGTAGGGGAATATTGGAGTAGGGGAATGTTGGAGCAAGGGAATATTGGAACAAGGGAACATTGGGACAATGGAACAGTGGAGCAAGGGAATATTGGAGCAAGGGAATATTGGAGCAAGGGAATATTGAAGCAAGGGAATATTGGAGTAGGGGAATATTGGAACAAGGGAATATTGGAGCAAGGGAATATTGGAGCAAGGGAACATTCAAGCAAGGAATATTGGAGAAAGGTATTGTTGGGGCAAGGGAATATTGGAGCTAGGGAATATTGGAGCTAGGGAATATTGAAGCAAAAGAATATTGGAGAAAGGAGTAAGTAAAATATTAGGGTAATTGAATATTGGAGCAGAGGAATACAGTAACAAGAAATTTTTGTGTGCAACGAAATATGAAAGCGAACGAATGCTAAAACAAAGTAAAATTGGCGAAACGGAACATTTCATCAAGGAAACACTGGATCAATGGAACACTTGAGAACAGAAACATTATGGAAGGGGTAATGAAGGTGGTGAAACTAATCCTCAGACTTGATTAATGCAAGTCACACAAAAATACACACAGAGATTAAACTAGTTGTTATCGCTTCATTATTCGGCTTCACTAGAACAGCTTCACTAGTCGGCTGAATGAAAATGGAAAACCAACAAAACTGATTACAAGGACGAATACTTGGATAAACAGTCCTGCCTGTGTGACCTGTTTAGCCTGGAGTCTGGTCAAGCCATGAGACCAAATAAACATGACCTCCAGATGATTAAATAAATGACACGCGCTAGTGTACACTAAAGTAATAGAACAGATCACGTCCAAGTAATGACCACTGAGGCGGCGGGGCATGGAGCTGACCACACTACCCTTCTATATGCTGACGTATTTGAAACAGATGAACTCTACTTCATCTGCCTGGTGTATTATGGGCACGAACGGGAAACAAAGATAATCGTTTACCAACCAGCAATAATCCACGTAACTAGTTTAAAGCTATCATCAGCTTAGATAATTTTGATACATGATACGTACAGTTTTAGATCGACAGTATGTAATCATAGTAAAGCGAGTTTTTGTGCTGTGTTTCAACAAATTGATCGTGTTTCACTGGTAGAAAAGTAATAACACAATTAGTGTTTGTTTACAAAAGATATAAATAGATGTTGGCCTGGCGCTGACTTAAGATTGCAAAATAATTTAAATGTAGGTTAACAACACAGCTAGGAACGTGAGCATAGGTTGCATATACACAAATCACAGTCATCATTTTATAACTTATTATTAGCAATCATTGCAGGATACACAAAAAACGATATGTAGCACTGGAGTAGAATGTCATACACACTAACGACAGCTACAATAAACTGGCTGTAAAATAAATATTTATCTTAAAAACAAACAGCTTTTAAAAAACTGTAAAAGCAAACAGTATATGCAAACACTTAAAACAAACAGATAAAAAGAACTTTTTAAAGTTTTAAAACTACTTTTTAAAAATTACATTAAAACGAATAATACACTAATCAAATAAAAATAATACAACTACAACTGAAAGATTCGTCATCTTTTTAAGCTCACATGGAGTAACCTAATTACCCCCAAAATAGCCTAATAACCCAATCTTCCCTAATTCCTCAATTCACATGGCAAAGACCCCCTTAACAAAGACCCCTTCAAAAAGACCTTCCCAGCTGGGTTAAGCTTGTTAACAGAATTGCATATTCTTCATCCATCGATCTACGAGCCTCCCCTCTGCAGAAAATCGCCTTAATTCCGACGGTGTAGAGGAGTGTTTAGTGTTCTCAGTAAACCGATTACCACGTAAGTGTTGGAGCAATTAATGACGTTAGAGAAAGATGGCTTAGACAAAAAAAAAATTTCCTTAGAACTAGGATTTTTTTTAATACAAGACAGCAATATGTATCCCGCAAGTTCTACCCCCCCCCCCTCCCCCCCCCCTCCCCCCCCCCCCCACCCCACTGTACGGTGTACAGGATCAATACGGTCTCCCACGAGCCCAAGTTGCATGGACGTTAATGACGGTTAAAATAGAAAGATAAATCTTGGGATCATCTCTGGAATAAATTGCTACATGCCTGCTGATGCTAGAGGATGTCTGTAGGTATAAAATATCATGTTGGGTTACACGATGTCTAAGGGTATAAAATAACATGTTGGGTTACACGATGGTTAAAGGTATAAAATAATAGGTTGGGTTACACGATGTTTAAGGGTATAAAATAACAGGTTGGGTTGCACGATATCTAAGGGTATAAAATAACGCTGGTCATATGAGACGGTGGTGGCGATAAATTAACGCTGGTTATATTAGACGGTGTTGGTAGCTATAAATGAACGCTGGTTATATTAGGCGGTGTTGTTGGCGATAAATTAACGCTGCTTCAGCTAATGGATACCCCTACGTCTAAGTTCACGAGAATTCGATATAGACATTCTTGACAATAATACAACATAGAACGAGATAGACTAAATTGATGTTCAGATTGTAGAGATTAAAAGACAAGACTTTTTGACAAGATGTTCTATGTCCCAACTCCTATATCCCAGTGTAATGAACGGTTTGTGAGACTAAATGGCGCGGACGTATGAGAAGCTACACTAAGCCTCACCTCTTTGACGCAGCATTCCCCCTCACGGCACCCTGTTTGTTCCCACAAATTGCACAGGGTCCCCCTGTCCAGCAGCAGCCACGAGGAAGAAGATTGGTGGTAATAATCAGGGTGGGACCCACATTCCTTCATCTGTAACAAACAAAAAACTGGTGGTAATAATCAGGGTGGGACCCGCATTCCTTCATCTGTAATACAAAAAAATGATGGTAATAATGGGGTGGGACCCGCATTCCTTCATCTGTAACAAACAAAAAACTGGTGGTAATAATCAGGGTGGGACCCGCATTCCTTCATCTGTAACACAAAACATACTGGTGGTAATAATGGGGTGGGACCCACATTCCTTCATCTGTAACACAAAAAACTGGTGGTAGTAATCAGGGTGGGACCCGCATTCCTTCATCTGTAACACAAAAAATATTGGTGGTAATAATCGGGATGGGACCCGCATTCCTTCATCTGTAACACAAAATAAAACTGGTGGTAATAATCAGGGTGGGACCCGCATTCCTTCATCTGTAAACACAAAATAAAACTGGTGGTAGTAATCGGGGTGGGACCCGCATTCCTTCATCTGTAACACAAAAGAAAAACTGTTGGTAATAATGGGGTGGGACCCGCATTCCTTCATCTGTAACACAAAATAAAACTGGTGGTAATAGTCGGGATGGGACCCGCATTCTTTCATCTGTAACACAAAAGAAAAACTGTTGGTAATAATGGGGTGGGACCCGCATTCCTTCATCTGTAACACAAAATAAAACTGGTGGTAATAATCAGGGTGGGACCCGCATTCCTTCATTTGTAACACAAAATAAAACTGGTGGTAATAATCGGGATGGGACCCGCATTCTTTCATCTGTAACACAAAAGAAAAACTGTTGGTAATAATGGGGTGGGACCCGCATTCCTTCATCTGTATCACAAAATAAAACTGGTGGTAATAATCAGGGTGGGACCCACATTCCTTCACCTGTAACAAACAAAAAACTGGTGGTAGTAATCAGGGTAGGACCCACATTCCTTCATCTGTAACACAATAGCTACAAAAAAACAAACAAGAGAGCCACATAATTAAGCCGTTGTTACAGTGACATTTTGACGATAATAACTCTATTCATGTCTCTTCGTGTCTCTAATCATGTTGTCGTGGTTTTAATGACAATCATTGCTTTTGGCATTTTTTTTCAAAAGTCGTTACTCTTAAATCACTAGCAAAAAAGAAAAGCTTTATAAATGAAAATAAACATTTTAACAGATTTGATAATGCATGCAAAACTCGTAGCACAAAATGTATGAGGAATCCAAAAAAGGAAAAAAAAAGTTAACGATTTTTAAAAATTTCAAGTTTTTAATAAGTTATTGTGTTTTAATGATATCCTTATTTTATTTTATAGTGTAGTTTAAATGTTATATACGGACATTAGATTAAAGTATTTTTAAAATCGCATATAGTTATTTTCCTTAACTAAGATTCTAGATATTTTTAAACCGCTAATGGTGATGAAGGCCGAATCAAGCGTGACAGTCACGCTTCAGCAATTAGTGGCGGATGGATTTAACGTTCGATCGGCGAATCACTCCGGGCTGTCGGGCTAGCGTGCTCGGGAGCAATTACGCTAATTACGCTAATTGGAGTTGAAAAATTCCCGGGGTCAGAATCTTAAAAGATTTTTCTATTATTTAATTACGGGCTAGCTCAACAAGAAATCCGCATTAGATTAAACGTCTCGAACTTTCGAGGCTGACGATTTTAAGTGCGATTTGGTCACACGGATTTAAAGTTTCAGAACAATTGAAATCTTAACTTCTAGATAGAGGCTGCTTATTACATGTCATGCATAATGGGTCCAAATCTTAAACGACTACTAAAGTTAATTAACCAAGATAAACTTAACTCAGCTTTGAAAAGCACCCTTTTATTATAATCTACAAAATAATAAAATATTAACGAAAATGTTTTTTAAACATTTACTAAACAAAACATTGCCTAATTAAAAATGTGCTTAATTGAAAAAAGTTCACCTACCAAAAATAAGAGACAGGTGTATCCAAGTATCAGCAAGTCTGCATTCTGTAACATGGTTCCTAGCCCTGTTGGGTGATAGCATTAGTTTTAACACCAGTAGCATAGAAGTAGGTTTTATGTAGGCAAACTGGGATCAAATGGGATTGTTGAGGAGAAGGGGGGGGGGGGGATCGGATTTCGATGCTTGAGCATGGATTATTAAAATCTTATTTGTGTAATCAAAATTGGGATAATTAAATCAAAATAGGAATAATTAAATCAAAATTGAAATAGTTAAATCAAAATTGGAATAATTAAATCCCGGACACCAAATATCAAGTAACGGAAATATAGGTTTGATATGACATGGAATACGCACATACACCACATGTCAGCACACACACACAAACACACACATACACCACACGCCAGCACAAACGCCAGCACACACACACACACATACACACAACTACACAAGAAAGAATTGGAATAAGAACTACAATTCTAAATTTAGACCCTATGTTCTATTAACTCTTTTAACCAACATTTACATTTTATACTCACACAGAGAGAAGGGTTAATTCAATAAAATTTGTCGCTTTAAACATTCATAGAGACACCGCTTAGACTCGATTGGTTTTCTTTCTTGTAGGCTATTTCTAGCCTCAGATTAGATGAAACGTGTATTGAAACAGATTGGATCTACAAATGCCACTATTTGATTTCATTTGACACAAATAGCTGTCATTATGTTATTCATAAACAAAGGTTGGCAACCTTTAAAATTGACGTTACTTTTTACAATAGATGTTTAGATAAATTGTTCAATACCTAAATAATTTAACCATGTTTGGTTGTGTAAAAAATAGCTGGAGTGTTCAGGCAGGGGGGGGGGTGCTGTCATCGATTTGGGCGATGTCTGTGACGTCCGTATTTCACGAAACATCGCTGCCTGAGATTTCACCAGGTCGGCAGACAATGTTTCTTTAATGATGCCATTTGTTGCAGGGGAGCGGGGGGGGGGGGGGGGGGGGGGGTGGGTGGATCAGGCTGCACACGCACTCTGGCCTCGGGCGAAAATTTGGAAAGATACAAAGTTATAATAAAATACTTAAAAAAAACTTTTTTAAAAACCACGTTTTTCTTGTGGACTAAAAAGTAGAAAATAAATTTTTCTTTTGTGCTTCCTCGAGCTGTGCAGGTTCTTGTGATGACTGACAAAAAACGTGGGTACGTTCACCATCAAATTTCCCGACCCATCTGCCCGACCCACGTTTTTTGTCAGTCATCACAAGAACCTGCACAGCTCGAGGAAGCACAAAAGAAAAATTTATTTTCTACTTTTTAGTCCACAAGAAAAACGTGGTTTTTAAAAAAGTTGTTTATATAGTTTATTTTCTACTTTATCTAATGACTTGATTAAGTATGACTTGACTAAGTGTTTATAAATACACGGACTAAAAAAATCTTGAGCGACCAGGATTCGAACCTGGGTTGTCGCGGCCACAACGCGAAGTACTAACCACTATACGATCACGGCCAGCGCGCTCACATCGATTGGGGCCGAAGTAACTGTGTCTATAAGCCTCCAGTCTTGTCGGTATCTTTAGAAATCATGTCCTCAATTTTATGGTCCTTGGGGCGTAATTAAATTAAGCTAATTACGGTCTCTAATTGCTAGTTTTTATGATTGCATCTGAAATTGTTAGGCGAAAGTAGCCTGTATGCCAAATTTCAGATCTGTAGAGCAATCAGAAGTGGGCTAATTTTCGATGTCAATTTTAACAACAAACAAACAAATCCACAAACGCGAAGCTGAGTTAAGAAAAACGTGTTAAAATAGAGGGCATAAAATAAATGGTATGGTATAAAATAGAGGGCATAAAAACAACGTAGCTGAACCGTGACGTTCGGACTTGTATCATATAAATAACAAATCTTGAACCATGCTTGCTTAAAATGATGTACCCTGTGTTGAATGGAACTAAATGGAACTAAATTTTTTACAAAAGTTCGAAATGTAAGTTTTACTTAATGTATTGTGAAGTGACATGACCATAGCTAGCGTGAACGAATTCTTATATATTTTACGTGTATCTTTATGAAAGGAATAATTTGATTTACAAACTTATATTTTTTTATTAGACTAATTTTTGTGTGTAGACATTGTTTCCTGAGCCTGTTAGGGACCGGTCTATCCCCGTCCTAACGTTGTACAGAGTATTGGCAGGGGTTGTGGATCCTACGAGCTGACGGTGGGGTGAGGGTGGTGGGGTGGGGAGGGGGGGTGACTGGGACAGACCTTCCTCGCTGAACTGGAATTATAGTATCACAAGACGAGATCAATTGGTAGAAAGCCGTATACTACCAGATACGATGTTTATATAGAGTAGGATGACGGATACGGTGTTTATATAGAGTAGGATGACGGATACAGTGTTTAGAGTAGGATGACGGATACGTTGTTATATAAGGTAGGATGAAGGATACGGTGTTTAGAGTAGGATGACGGATACGATGTTTATATAGAGTAGGATGACGGATACGATGTTTAGAGTAGGAATGACGGATAAGGTGTTTAGAGTAGGATGACGGATACGATGTTTATATAGAGTAGGATGACGGATACGATGTTTATATAGAGTAGGATGACGGATACGATGTTTATATAGAGTAGGATGACGGATACGATGTTAATATACAGTTGAGTAGGATGACGGATACGATGTTTATATAGAATAGGAAGACGGATACGGTGTTTATATAGAGTAGGATGACGGATACGATTTTTATAAATGAATAAATCAATGTAATCACCACAAATTAATCCACTAACTAAAAGGGATGAAGTAAAATCATTAAATTCCCCACTTGTAAAACACTTCAATCGATGGTTTATGAAAGCGATCGGCTAAAAATTATAAGCAAATGGTTTAATGCAGGGGTCTCCAAACTTTTCAGTCCGAGGGCCGCATTAACTATCAAATTTCAATTCGGGGGCCAGTTTCTTCTTTGATTTTTCTGGACAAGGTTCCTCATCCATCAGCAACAAACGGTTTTTCCCGTGGTCAAAAAGATCTCCGCGGGCCGGATGAGAGGACATCGCGGGCCGCATCCGGCCCGCGGGCCGTAGTTTGGAGACCCCTGGTTTAATGGAACATCATACGTGCAGTGATAAGGTGTAATATGGCACAGCGGAACATCATAAAGTTAAAGAGAGGTGAACTATTTATAAATATAGGACACGTGCTAGACACTTGGCACTACGGCTATTGTTGTTTAGATTTTGTCACTTGCCCTATGTATCTTGTTGTCACTGTGTTTTTATGTTATTGTGACGTGTTTCCTTACTATTAAACAAGTCCCATGGTCAGTCTAATGGAGACAGCGACCGCAACACAAGCATGGCAACCAGAAGTTTATATTCTTCTGATTTACCTGTCTAGTGACCCACACAGGTAATACAAAGACAGGTAAATTATTCTGACATACCGGTCTAGAGACTAAGACAGGCAAGACAAAGACAGGTAAATTTTTCTTACTTACCGGTCCAGCACCGTCCAAGACTTGGAGATGTATCCAAATTCTCAACTAACCGCTATCCAAGCAGATCCCTCCCGCCTTTGTCAAACTCCCGCCATTTAAGCGCTACTTTTTCCCCAGCAATCGAGGCGGACGGCTCGGGTACAAAAGCCCCTGTATCCCCCAGCCAGCGCGCGCTCCGTACCGTCTGAAACCGATCTCCCCGTCCCCAGTCCCGTGGCTCTGGGAGATCGATCCCATCCACCGCATGAAAAACTCACACACAATTCACATCCAGTCCAAGTTTTAAAAAAAAATGGCGCTACTTAAAAGCATTGTTAATGCCGACGACAGCTAAAAGGAAGTTTTAAAGAGCTTAAACAGAATTAAAATTGAAATTGGATTTTGACATTGATTGCATTGATTACTTTTAATCTATTGAAAGACTGATGAAATGGCTACAATATGATAATGGACAACTGATTTTTTAAAAATACAATTTAACCGTAAATTCTGTTTGTCAAAGAAAAACAGTAAAATAAAAATAGAAGAGAATAAATGAAAAACATGCCAAATATTTTCAAATTTCTACAGAGACGCACGCTCACGAAGGACGGGTGAGGACAGGACTAGTGGTTCACTTGAATGAAATCTCATGACATTCCATTTCCACGTTTCTCCATAAGCCACCGGGTTTTTTTGTCTGGTCTGTCAGTTGTTGTTTTGTGGCCAAATATCGATTTTGGTTCATTTCCTTTTAGGCCATATCTTCCACGTGTTGCACATTGTTAACTGCCCCATACAACACAATAATGGCTAACATTGAATATAATTTGGTATAAAACTAGTCATTAGATAATATTTTGTAGATGGCTACACAAAAAGGGGAAGTAACTAGGCGGCAGTGATGACTATCAGAGTGAGTGAACTTTAAATCACGAGTGTTGTTGACAAGCTGAAAGCTGAGAGGGGAGATAACAATAGACAGATTAGACTTGTTTCAACTCTGCTGCTTGCTACAAACAAATTAAGTAGAGGGGGGGGGAATAGGCCACACATTGCGCAGACAGCCAACCAATAGCACCAGGCAGGTATTGCAGTTGAACCCTCCCGGAAAGTGTAAAAGAGGTCGATCTAGAAACAACTGGTGACGGGACTTTGAACCGGAAAAGGATGGGCTACAACTGTAGGCAGGTTAAGGAAATGACACATGATCTTTGGTTGGCGGCCCATACCCCAGTAGGACAGAGGACTCAGGAGATCTTTGGTTGGCGGCCCATACCCCAGCAGGACAGAGGACTGGAGATCTTTGGTTGGCGTCCCATACCCCAGCAGGACAGAGGGCTCTATGGATCTTTGGTTGGCGGGCCATACCCCAGCAGGACACAGGACTAGCACGTCAAGCTCACTGGAGTATTTGAAATGTTTCTTGAATGTAGGCCAACCACATGTAAGCCTACCACATGTAAGCCTACCACATGTAAGCCTACCACATGTAAGCCTACCACATGTAAGCCAACCACATGTAAGCCAACCACATGTAAACAACCACATGTAAGCCCATCACATGTAAATAACCACATGTAAGCCCACCACATGTAAGCCTACCACATGCAAGCCTACCACATGTAAGCCAACCACATGTAAACAACCACATGTAAGCCCATCACATGTAAATAACCACATGTAAGCCCACCACATGTAAGCCTACCACATGCAAGCCTACCACATGTAAGCCTACCAGATGTAAACCTACCACATGTAAACCAACCACATGTAAGCCAACCACATGTAAGCCAACCACACGTAACCCACCACATGTAAACCAACCACATGTAAGCCAAGTAAGCCAACCACATGTATGACACCCACATGTAAGCCTACCACATATAAGCCTACCACGTGTAAGCCTACCACATGTAAGCCAAGTTAGCCAACCACTCGCCTCTTTAAACACTGCTAACTGCACAAACACTTGGCTTCATATTCTATTTTCCGGCTTGAAATAAAGGAAATAATAATAATAGTAATGCAAATGTTCCAGTCACTTCTATTAAACGTTAGTAATGCCGAAATTTGAGCGACTGCTAACATACGCTAGTATTGCCAATGTACTAGCCACTGCTAACATACGCTAGTAGTACCAATGTACTAGCCAGTGCTAACATACGCTAGTAGAGCCAATGTACTAGCCACTGCTAACATACGCTACTAGAGCCAATGTACTAGCCACTGCTAACATACGCTAGCAGAGCCAATGTACTAGCCACTGCTAACATACGCTACTAGAGCCAATGTACTAGCCACTGCTAACATACGCTAGTAGAGCCAATGTACTAGCCACTGCTAACATACGCTAGTAGAGCCAATGTACTAGCCACTGCTAACATACGCTACTAGAGCCAATGTAATAGCCACTGCTAGCATACGCTAGTAGAGCCAATGCACTAGCCAGCGCTAACTTACGCTAGTAGAGCCAATGTACTAGCCACTGCTAACATACGCTAGTAGTGCCAATGTACTAGCCACTACTAATTATGACCTAACAATGACCACTTGCGGGGCCCGACACAGCGTGGCATCAAGTAAAACTCCATGACGTGCCCCACAGACCAGCGATAAAGTCAACTATCCCTCCCCTTCATCCCCATCCGCCCTGCACCCCCATCGTATGGGTCGAGATCTTAAGGCGATTATAACCATACAACGCTTCAATGGTAACCATTCCTATTTTTCCTTGATTCTTTTTTTAAAAGAATAAATGGAAAATTCGATCCCTGAACTATTTAATTGATTTAACAAGAGCAGGGAGATAATCCAACATTTTGTAGAAATATTTCGGTTTGCCCGATTCTCTCCCATCATTCACATTTTCTTAAATAAATTGTAAACTAAACTAAGACTGATATAAATTTAAAATTTAGCTTAAACATTATAAACAGTAACAACTGTACCTGAGAAATAAAGCTTCATATATAGGTGTATGTTCCAAATTCAACGTAAGTTTATTGTGGCCCAAGATTGATTCATTGTTGATTCATGTACGGTTTTGTTTAATTCCTAGTTTGTCATGGACGTGAAACATTGTAAAATTGACACCTCAGTAGTTTAATACTATCACGTCGATGTGTTGTGAAACTAGCAGTTTTTGTACTTAAATTCTGATGGAAGCGACACACGATTAATGTCAGCTCGAAAATGTCAAGTGATGTACAGGTTCAAACCAGACCATCAGAGAGGGAGTAGAGTTCACCTGTTGTTGACAGAGCTACCTTTGTATGACGAGGCGAGAAAAGTAACAGAAACAGCTAAACACTAATCACAAACTATATTATATACGTCAATATCTCCTCACTCCTCACCCACACACTGTCATTTCGATTTCACCCGTTGTCAGCCCCTAATATTGCAGAAATTTTAGCTTCTGATTATTTAAAAAAAAATTATATTAATTGTATTTAAAATAATTAAGACGCCAATGTTAAAAATGTTTTGTCTCAAGTCTCATCTTTGTGAAAATAAGAATTTTATTGTAGCTTTCATTCAAATTTATGACGGTGTAGCTATGACTATTTTGTATCTAAAATTAAAATATCTTGTCAGCTCTATGTCTAGGTGGAGTAGAGTCGGCCTGAGTCGATGTAGACCATGGTGGCTGACGGTGTAGCTTGTGTGACACACATAGAGAGAACCTAACGTGTGAGTAGAACCATTGTGTCACTTCCTCCAGGTGTCACACTGACAGATGGATGTCAGTGTCACAAGTCTGAGACATACCAGCATGTGTCGTCAGCATCATCATCAGCCTTTCTCTTTTGTGCCAAGATACATGAGGCCACCGCAACGGTCGACACTCGCTAGAATCTAACCAGTTGTTGATACAGCCTCTCGTTTAGATTTGCCATTCAGGTATCAGTCATTCCGATATTCACACATAGGATATTATCCTAACATTCCGATATTCACACATAGGATATTATCCTAACATTCCGATATTCACACATAAGATATTATCCTAACATTCCGAAAATCACAAATGGGATATTATCCTAACATTCCGATATTCACACATAGGATATTATATTAACATCCCGAAATTCACACATAGGATATTATCCTAACATTCCGATATTCACACATAGGATATTATCCTAACATTTTGCCCATGTTTAAAACAAGCTCAGTGTGCATACAATATAACCATTTGAGTTGATAGCTCAAGTAGAATGATTAACTTCGATTTGTAAAAATAAAGTTTTTACACGTCCGAAAAGTTTTTTTTTTTTACACATTTTGTTGTAGTCAGTACCATAATCTCCTGCATGTTAGCTATCTTTATGTATCTTGAGGGTGTATGTATCAAATTATCAATAAGATACACATATAAAAAAACAACAACAGGAAATGATATACTGGTTTTGTTTTCTGAAAGTCTGAATGTAGGTCAACATCATTACGGCTGTTTAAGCACTCAAAACTTGCACACTTTGGGCGAGTTTTGAAGCCAATTTTTTTCATTAAGTGGCCATTACACCACCATTACACCACAATTACACCACAATTAAACACAATAGAGAACTCTAGAGGCAATTATATTTCAATGAGTTTATTGTTTGAAACAGTTTTTAAAAAAGCATACGTAATTGTACTAATTATAAATTTAGCACAATAAATTTTAAATACATTTGGATAGTATTGCACAAAAAAATATGACGTTTTATTGGAAAAAATTCCCAAAATTTTCTGGAAAACAAAGCTCAATGCTTGACATTCAAAAGTTTAAAGACCAAACGCTGCTAGAATACACAGGAAAATTAAGTCTCTGAAGCGGTAATGTGTTGACAATCAATGACTAGATGTTAGATCGCAGCTGGAGAACTTAGCAAAATGCATAAGGTATAAGGCAAATCAGTCACAGTCTGAAGCTGTTTGGTTGATAGGGTCTCGGAGTACGAACAACCCAAGTTACGAACGAGCTGGGAAATTTTGGCATGCATTAGAAATGTGGTGAGATGACATCACTTAATGAGACACTGTCATATGTTCAAAGTTGTTATAGATATTCATAAAAATTTCTAAAGTTCTAAATAAAATTGATCTAGACATTCATTATTTTTTTATTAGAACTATAGTACCTTCGGTAAATAATTACATATTAATTTTGTTTAAGTACAAGCACGATTTCCTGGACTTCTAAGTAGGCTTACCTCAGCAGAAGATATTGTTTTGTTACACCACACCCACCCCTAGACTCACGCTATTTTTGCCACACCCACCCCTAGACCCACACTATTTTTACCACACCCACCAGTATACCCACACTATATTTTACCACACCCACCCATATACCCACACTATTTCTGACACAACCACCACAGTTTGCCCCCCCCCCCCAACAAATATCAAATCACCCTCCGTCCACCTAATGCCCACCCCGGGGCTGTAAACTAATTAAATCCAATCACGTTTTAGTCTATGTTTATCAAACCAAATGCCAATGACGTCATACCAGCCGACTGCAATTAGTGTTTTAATGTGTTTTAATAATTCAGTACTCTTGTAGTCTAGGGAACGGTCTAGTTACCTCATAGTCTAGGGAACGGTCTAGTTACCTCATAGTCTAGGGAACGGTCTAGTTACCTCATAGTCTAGGGTACGGTCTAGTTACCTCATAGTCTAGGGTACGGTCTAGTTACCTCATAGTCTAGGGAAAGATCTAGTTACCTCATAGTCTAGGGAACGGTCTAGTTACCTCATAGTCTAGGGAACGGTCTAGTTACCTCATAGTCTAGGGAACGGTCTAGTTACCTCATAGTCTAGGGTACGGTCTAGTTACCTCATAGTCTAGGGTACGGTCTAGTTACCTCATAGTCTAGGGTACGGTCTAGTTACCTCATAGTCTAGGGTACGGTCTAGTTACCTCATAGTCTAGGGTACGGTCTAGTTACCTCATAGTCTAGGGTACGGTCTAGTTACCTCATAGTCTAGGGTACGGTCTAGTTACCTCATAGTCTAGGGTAAGATCTAGTTACCTCATAGTCTAGGGTAAGATCTAGTTACCTCATAGTCTAGGGTATGGTCTAGTTACCTCATAGTCTAGGGGACGGTCTAGTTACCTCATAGTCTAGGGTACGGTCTAGTTACCTCATAGTCTAGGGTACGGTCTAGTTACCTCATAGTCTAGGGTAAGATCTAGTTACCTCATAGTCTAGGGTACGGTCTAGTTACCTCATAGTCTAGGGTACGGTCTAGTTACCTCATAGTCTAGGGTAAGATCTAGTTACCTCATAGTCTAGGGTATGGTCTAGTTACCTCATAGTCTAGGGTACGGTCTAGTTACCTCATAGTCTAGGCTACGGTCTAGTTACCTCATAGTCTAGGGTACGGTCTAGTTACCTCATAGTCTAGGGTACGGTCTAGTTACCTCATAGTCTAGGGTACGGTCTGTTTACCGTATAGCCTAGGGAATGGTTTATTTACCGCTATAAAACATTAAGAAATGTTTGGGTCATCACAGTTTTAGAAGGGCTACATCATCTAATTTCGCAGGTGTCATAGTTTTGATTTCAGTTAAGTTATAGGTAAATAGGGACTAACTTTAAAAAAAACAACCACCCCACCCCAGGTCTAAAATCACCTAACCGGAAACACCTCTAAACATTGTACGCTTATCACTGAATAAAGCAAGTTATGTTGTTTTAAAACGTCACTCAGGTAGATAAAAACATCAAAACTAAAATAAGATTACAAAAGCGCTCTTACCCTGTTTGAATACTGTCGTATGCCATTTACACAATTTTAAACAAAGAAATAAAACTTCTTTTGGATACATACACAAACATATTATGGATTTCAAAAGTTTGCTTTATGCCTTGCATCTAGTAACACAAATACCAGTCATAATTATAGTTTAAAAAAAAAAAGCATGTATAAAGTGGATAGTCTACATACTAGAGAGCATGATTTAATTCTTTGAACATAAGGCCACTACAGCACAACATATTCAATCATTTGTAATAAATTTATATCGCTGTGCTAAATAAGTATTTTTTTTTAGTAAAATACATCTACTTTATTTATTAATGAAACAAATAATAGTCATCGTGACATCAGAATCATATAAATCCTCAGCATCTAAATAATGTGACAGAATATTTATCCTTGCTTTAGCACTGTGCCGATTACATAAATATTAGCGGTTTTACAGCAATCAGAATAAATTTACGTATATGAAATTTTGTCTTCTTTTCGGTTTAGCTCTCCGAATATAGTACAATAAATTTTGTCTCAATCTGCAGGTTGTGCTAGTATTAAGCTCAACCAGTATTTGAATTACATGGCTTTGACACATCACAATTAGGAATACCACAGTTACTTCCCATCCCACTAAAATATTCAGTGTTATCAAATTCATCTCAAAATATTTACTTTGAAAAATTAAACAAATAATCTCAAATTTTGCTTTTTAAAATACCATCATCTATTTTAAATTCGTATTTACCGATTGTCGAACTTCTGCGTAGAGTGGCTATACAGAGAATAATGTGACTCATGCTATCCAGAGCTCAAAAAACAAACAGCGCTAAGGCTAAACACTGGAAACTAATCATCTTGATCACACCTTAGTTCAAATAAAAACATCGATAACAAGAAAATGGTCTTAAATACTATGATAACGACCAAACTATTTCAATCATTAGAAAGAAGCGTTTTACTATTTTAATTTACTTTTAGTTGATATATTCAAGAACCGAATTTTTATCTACCTTATTCATGGTAGAAACTGTTTTTCTTTTGAAGAATAAATTAAAATGCGTCTGAGATCGTTTTTTTTTTTTATAAAAATTTATCAATGACAATAAATTTTACTTAGGTCTAAAAAAGTGTATAATATAAATCACACAAATCTTTATTTTTTTTCATTAGATACCCAACAAGCTAACATTTTGTAAAATTAAAATTTTTCTTTGCTTAGATTTAGATTCAATTCTTTTAAAATTAGTTAAAATATATTTGATGAGCCATTTGCATTGAGATTCCACTGAAACAATGAAACAACATCATAAAATTGACAACTTGAAAGATTTACGAGAGAAAACATCTGACATAACAACTAGTATTTTGGCAGGGAAACATCTTATAAAACATTACATACAATTTCTTATAAAGCATTCAAGTTAAAAATGGCAAGCTTTTAAACTGCTATTTACACCAATTCAGGACTATACATATATTTACATCAATAAAACATACTGCAACGATAAAATCAAATCTATGAAAGAAAGTTTGTCTTTATACAATTGGCTTCTGTCTTTTATTCTGCAAGAATTGCTAAATACTGATTGTTTTTTTTCTGAGAATTATTTACACGTACGCGGTCCGGGCACGGCTGATGGGCAGGAAACCTTCTTTGGGTATGGACGGCACGGGGGGAGGGGTGCCGATCAGTTTCTGGGGGGTGCTCTGTATGGAGGTGGAGCCCGGCCCCACCTCCTCGTAGTGGCCGTAGCTCCCGCTGATGGAGCCGTTATGGTACCCGGATGTGCTGTCGCTGCCGTCCGAGTTGTGGTAGGCGGAGTTGGTGTGGGTGCTGCAGCAGACACCGTTGGCCAGCTGGTAGTGACCGCTGGTCGTCTCCATGACGGGGATCTCGTACATGTCGTTGTGGATCGTCTCGCACAGGTGCCCGTTCACCAGGTGCCGGGTTCGGATCCGTGGCTGCTGGTCAAACACCTGCTGACCCTGCGGCATGTAGGTCATGTCCCTGTTCACCTGAATCCTGCACGGAATTTCCTGTTTCCGCGGCCGGACGTCGGGCATGGCGAACATGAGCTTCTCCCAGAACCAGGGGTCATCGTACTTCAAGTATGTCCTTGTGCGCATGTACACCCTCAGCGTGCTGTCCAGCTTCTCGGTGTCAAGGTCATGCATGAGGATGAGTATCACCCTGTTTCGGCGCTCGTTCAGGACCTGCTGATGAGCAGTCTGGAACTCAAACCGGCACCATTCCGAGTCTAAGAAGTTGTCAGACACCACTAGAATCGTTCTTTTGCTGGCCTCGACACTGCGCACGATCGTCTCGGCGATACACGCGCCGACCGGGAAATCCCGGTAGTGCACGCACAGCCTGAACTTCTTGTGGCCGTTCTCCAGCCTGGGCGCCAACTGCTGGATGACAAACTCCTCGTCCTTGTTGCTGTAGGAGATGAAGGCGTCATACGGACGCTCGTTATCGTCTATGCCTTTCGCCATTTTAAACACTCTCAGGCCGAATCTTGTAAAACACAGAACTTGCAGAAAGTTTCTGTTGAAGTATGCCACTATTAAAAGAAAAAGACCAAAAGAAATGACAACGCAGGCGGCGATGAGAGCGTATGTTTCAGTTTTAGCTGAAGAAGCTTGCGCCACTGTTCTGGTCAGGTTTGTGAAGTTGGCCTGGTTGTCCGCGCATATTTCGAACTGCATGTTGACAAGTCCCTCTTGTCTGCCACCTTGTTGTGGTTTGTCTGTGGGATTAGGAGCGACACATTCCACGTCCGAACTGTCCGGCACGTACATAGAGTTCACGCGCAGAAAGTGCAGGAAGTTGCAAACAAAGTCTGCGTCACACGTCCAGGGGTTTCCGCTGAGGAAGATGCTCGGTCTGAGACCCAGAGCTGTAGAACGGTTCGTCAAACCCCAGATCTCATCCAGGGATACAGAACTTAGCGCATTGTTTTGTAAATTGACCAGGTTCAGCTTCATTGGGTTGAGGAAAGCATTGCTTTCTATTACATGTAAGTCATTATTTTGAAGGTAGAGTTTTTCAAGAAGGTCTAGGCCTTTAAACACAATGGCTGGGATTGAGAAGAGATTGTTGTTATTTAGGTATATGACCTGGACAGCTTTGAGACCTTTGAACGTGTTGTTCTGTATGAAGTAGATCTGGCTGTTGTTGAGATAGAGTTCCTGTACGTGTTTCAGTGCCAGGAACGTGTGCTGCTGTAGCGTTGAGATGTTGTTGCCGTCGAGACGTAGTTGGGTGGCGCCTTCTGGCAGACCGATGGGGATGTTGGTCAGGTTGGCTGAGTCGCAGAAGACTTGATGGATGTTGAGGTGGTCGTCGCCGATGAAGCAGTTGCAGGAGCTCGGGCAGTGGTACTTGCAGTGGCAGGCAGCGTAGTCGCAGCACATGCAGTTCTCCTCGCAGATGATCTTGTAGGGACACAAGAACTCGTCGCGTCGGAGAGTTTGTAGCACCTTCAAGCTGGAATACATGGGGGCGTGGCAGCGAAAAGAGAACGGCATTTTAAAGGTTGGGAGGTTCCCCAGGTCTTTGAGTTTCCCCTCGGTCCAGTCCTTCAGCCAGCCAAGGCTACAGTCACATACAAACGGATTGTAGGACAGATCAAACGATGGACTGTAACCTAAATGGATATCGATCTCAACGCCCAGTCTGGACAAGGTGGTCAAGTTGTTGTAGCTCAGGTTCACGTTGACAATCTTTTTGAGAGACTTGAACGTGTGGACTTTAATATTGGCAATGTTATTCCTACTCAGGTCGATGATCTCGACATGGTTGGGGAACTGTCCACGATACGTTTGTGTGATTTTGTTGCCAGATAAATTTAAGATTTTTAAATTAACCAGAGACATGAACTCCTGACTGAAGCTAGTCAGCTGGTTATTGGACAAGTTGATCTCAACGATGCTCTTGACAAACGTGAAGATGTCGACGTCTAATTTATTTAATGAGTTGGACGAGAGGTCAAGGACTTCGAGGCTCTCGCAGCCTTTAAACTGTCGGACGTGCAGCGATGTCAGCTGGTTGTTGCTCAGGACGATCTTCTTGAGTGCCTGCAGGTCTTGGAATGTGACTGGCAGCAAGGACGTGATGACGTTGTTGCTGAGGTCTACGACCTGCAGGGACTCGGCGTAGCTGAGGACTGGAATCTCTTTCAAGTTGTTGAAGGACACGTTAAAGTAGGTCAAGGCTTTTGTCTTAGCCAGAAGGTCGGGTTCCAGCGTGGTCAAGGTGTTGCAGCAAAGGTCAAGGTTGACTAGGTTGGTGAGGCTGTAGAGAGCTCGGGTGGGCAGGTTGGTGAGCATGTTATATTTCAGCTCTAGCCTTGCCAACTGCTTCAGCTCGGCGAAGGCGTCTTGGCCAATGCTTTTGATCCTGTTGTAGCCCAGGAGAAGGTGCTTCAGCAGGTACTGCCTTCTAAACAAACTCTCTGGGACATCAAAGAGGTTGTTGCTCGAGAGATCGAGCTGTGCCAGCCGAGTTTGGTTGACGAATGTGTCCTTGTGGACAAATAAAATATTATTGTTCCGTAGCGAAAGGGATTCCAGTTTCAAAAACTGCCCCATCACTTCCATATTGATAGCGGAGATCTTGTTGTTGGACAAGTCTAGCTCCATTAGAGAGTTCAGGTTGGTCAGCTCCATCCACACGTTCTCGTCCAGCCCCATGCTGGCCATCTCTAGACCAGCTATGGAAGAAACACTGGACAGGAAACGTCTGGGCAAGCTGGACACGTCATTGTCCGAGATCTTCAAATAGCGCAAGTTCACCAGACCGTGGAAGTCGCCCGAGTTGAAGTCGTTGATTTCATTATTTGTCAAGTCTAATTGGTACATATTCCCAGAATGTTCGAAGGGAAAGTTCTCCAAATAGGAGATGGAGTTGTTGGCTACAGACAGTACAAACACGTGCGGCAAGCTAGAAGAAAACCACTGAGGGACTTTGGTAAGTTGATTTGCTGAGAGGTCAACAACCTCCAACATTGATGGATGCGTCTGGTTACAGAACAGACCCGCGTCCTCGAACTTCTGGATCTCGTTCATGGAGAGTCTTAGAGATTTCAACGACTTGGCCTGGCAGACAGGAAACAGGTGGGAGAGAGAGCTGTTGGAGACTTCCAGAACCTGCAGGCTGGGGAGGAAGGTCAGAAGCTCCGGGTCAACGAACTTCAGGTTAGCCTGCTGGATCTGAAGCTTCGTCAGAGATCGCAGACCGAGGAAAGCGCTCCTGGAAATATAAATGTAATATGAATATACCACCGTACAATTTAATACAAGTCATGCATGACGACACCAGTTAGCTAGTAGTTGTCTCAAAGAGTGAAGACGTGTAGAGACTAGAGGACTGCCTACCTGTACAGGTTTTTGAATGCACATCTTGTAAAGGTGAGCTCTCTCAGGTTGGCCAGCTGGTCAAACATTCCGCTCCAAAGTTGGGATTCCGGTTGTGGGTCGTGGATGTTGATGATGCTGTCAAGTTTAGATGGTAGGATAGGTTAGGTTTGGGCAAGTTTAGATGGTAGGATATTCACAGAGATGGAAGAATAATTGTTGTGATTACCACACTCAAGTAAGGGAATATGCTGAGGTCACAAAACTTGTGAACTCTACCTCATCTACCCTATGGATCGCTAGGTCTAAGATGCATCTTTGTGTTTTTTTTTACACAACGCCCAAAAACAGCAACATCTCTAAACTATAAGCGCTGTCTAGAAAATATAACTTTAACCTTATTTTAAAGTTTTCTGTGTATTTATAATTGTCTAGTTGATATACTGCATTATAATATCAAATTGCTCATTATAGTTGGTTGTGAAAGGTTAACTACAAAAGTGGAAACTAATATGACAAAACATTACGAAATGCTGGAAACTTGAACTTGTTTTCAGAAAGTGAATGTAACAATGTAAACACGAGAGACGGACATCAGACATTTAAAAACCCTAAACTTTTATCATTGTAGTCTATTGCATTTAACTCTCGTAATTTAAGTACGTTTTGTCACGGAATTCAGAAAACATTAACGTCATCTTATTGTCAGGTGACTTTTAATTTCGTTGAGTTCTCAAAATATTTACACCAATAAACATACGACAGATATAAACAAAATGAGACTACCTAAAAAGGTGATTCTACCTTACAGGACAACCTACCTGAATGAGCAGGTGAACATTGCAGTGCCTGTGTGAGGGTTGGCAATGTGACGTAACAGTGTCGTGACGGAGGGCAGGTCAGGTGAAAAGTAGGCCACGGTACAGTTGACCAAAATCATGGGGAGTGAGTTGGTCTGAAACGTAGGTAGGTGATTTATAAAGTTGATGAAGACTTCAGGTCGAAACATTATTTTGATGTTTTTTTTTTCTATAATAATAGTTATTCACTTACAACGCTGAGATATATTCTACACATTTAATGATAAAGTAAAGTATTAAGCAGCAATTAAAAGGTATAAAAACACAGTCGACGTACCTCGTTTTGGATGTAACACGCGCACTGGTTGGGGCAGATGTAGTCGGTGAAGGGGTTGACTGTGGGGATGGAGGTGTGGTGGCTTGTGTGAGTCAGTGCCAGACACTGGGTGGACAGTGTCCAGATAGCAAGGACTAGAAACATCCTGGTGAGTAGTGACGCGTAGATCGACACACCGGCTGCCATCCTGATGGAGGAAAAATCAAAGAACTTAATTAATTAGAAGTGTTGGAAATAGGCGACATTTTTATAATTAATTTATAATTAATTTATAATACACTGATCTTAAGATGTTCATAAACAAAACCTTTTTAATAAGAGAACGTTACTTAATACTTCAGCGGGTTTTGTTTAAAAAAAAAAGGTTGGCCTATTTTTTTAAAAACACAGCAAACCTTGCAAGGGAAACAAATAATGTTTCCTTAATCAACATCGAAATACACCAGTTGTTTCCCTTTCTATTACATGAAAAAGTAGTTATTCTATTAGACTCGACTCTATTGTCAACACATTTTAAACGATGTGGGTTGAGGGTTGTGTGGGAGGTGTGAGAGATGGGGGAGGTGTCGTGAGCGGAGGTGGATGGTGGAGGGGAGGTGGATGGTAATAAATTCTGTGATGGTCACCGCCTGTCTTTAGGGATTTTGTATTCAGATATTTTTTAAAAAGCGGGGGGGGGGGGGGGGGGGGAAGTTGGGGGGGGGGGTGGAGTAGGAGGGGGGGGGTGAAATTGGATGGTGCTAGCAGGACTGGGATTGAAATAGATTCAGTTACGGGGAAGGGGAAGGGGTGGGGGATTGAGGTAGATCTATGGGTAAACGGGTGGGTAGTGGGTCAAAATATTTGTCACAGCCAGTCACTGCTTGTCAGCTAACTTGATATAAGTAGGGACCATGAGAGGCCTATGACATGAAAGATGAATGTCTTATGACGTAAGTAGGGATCATGAGATGCCTATGACATGAAAGATGAATGTCTAATGACCAACCAATAGCACGAAGTGTTCATGGGCCACCATCACAGCGAGGGCCCTTTTGTTAGCATCCGTTTAACGAGGTTATTTATTCATGGTTACCAAGGACGTGACATCCACAACTAAACTAAAACACAATACTGGTGGTCACGTGATACACGCATGACTGGTTTGTTTACATTTTCTTTGAACTTTCAGAAATATTTGAAGTTTCCAGGCAAAGAATGCTACTGCTAAGTAACGCGCCATTGACCGTCGTTTCTTGTGGGCACAGGACCGTATTGTACTCACACAAAATATAAGGTGTGTTCAGAAGTTGCTCTATTGATGTCTATCATGCGAAATCAAGCATTGTAAAAATGTGTCACTTTTAAAACTAGTGTAAAACTTAAGTTATAGTTAAAGGTTAGCAGATAAAGATCATGTTCTAGATAGTTTACAGTATAAGGACGTGTTTTGTGTGTAATCAATACCACAGGACAAAGATCTGTGGCTTTGTTGTGAATGTAATCTTCTAGCAATCTCCCTCGTTCCATTCGATACGTGTCCTACAGGCACATCAGCCCAAATCATGTACCAGGCACATCTGGCAACCTTTACTGCCAGCCAGCTACGCCAGATTTTTCTAGCCCCTAGCAGTGTGTGTAACCTTGCGTCCAATCACTTTTGTTTTTGGAAGTATGAGAACCCGCACGTACCAAATATACTCATTTAAAAAAAAAAACCTAACAAAACTGAAGTAGTACATTTTTGTCTTATGCGCTCCTTTTGTTCTTTAACCATTTGCATACTCCTTGGTTAAATATATATATATATATATATATATATATATATATATATATATATATATATATATATATATATATATATATATATATAAAACGAACACATGCTAAAATGATCCGGAGTAGGTTTTTGTTTACATAAGGGTATTGTTTTAGAACTGAATATCTGAATTATTAAAAGCTTGGATGCAACACAAAAAGTTAAAATATTTACACTAAAAAAAAAAGTCTGTATTAAATTACATCTCCATTAAATGAGATTTTCAGAAACTTTACGAAACATCAACAAAAAAAAACAACATAAGCTATAAACTGTGCCTTGATGTTAGCCAACATATCGGAGATGCGCTTTGATACAAGTTCTAGAGTTTGATACAATATTAAACATCACATGAAGAAGAACCGCTTCTCATGACATTATGCAAAAATGTCTTAGAAATAAACCGGGAGTGATCTCCCCTAAACTTTCTCGAATATTCTTATATAAAATAACAGGGGATGGAAACTCGGGCTATAGACATGATTTTTAATCCATTTTAAATACTTAAAGTTTTAAAAATAGAATAAAATCTCGTAGACAAATTAATTGCACACCAAGTGAACGCAAATAAAAAAAAGCGCATAATAGTGCGCAATATTATTAGTACTTTTAAAATTTACATTAGTTTTTTGAGAAATCGGAAGTAGCGTAAATTACTACTTCCAGTCAACGGAAATTACTCAAAATTTAACAGAAGGTAGAGAATTAGATCTTTTACTTACATGTGAAATTTCATTTATCTATCTGAAATAGTACTCAAGTTATAGGCTTTTAAAAAATTCAAAGTAGGAAAAGTACCACTTCCGGTTATCGGAAATCGCTCAAAAGTTGATACGGATCTACGATTTTGATAAAATACTTATATATGAAATTTCATCAACCTAGCTGTAACGGTACTCAAGTTATCGTGTTTACACACGGACAGACAGACAGACAGACACACACACACACAGACATACGGACAAGATTGCAAAATTATGTTTTTCCGTATCAGTGAGGTGTAAAACGTCGAGATTTGTAAAAATCTCGATTTTTTTTTTTTGCACGATTACAATACTTTCTCTATACTACGTATATACGAGAAAGTAAAAATATTTGAAACATATAGCAGCAGATTGCGTGTCGGAGACCACGTGATAACCGTCACGTCATCTTCATGTCACGTGGCAGAAGCTCAACCTGTTTGTTCAATACTGTCTTGGGGGTTGGGGTGGGTTGCTATACAAGGACCGACAACCAAAAGACGGTTTCCCGTTTTACCAAACAAGTTGTCCTCTCTTGTGTCTGTATAATGTGTTGTGTTTTTGCTGGGAGGAGCGGGGACAACTCTACTTGGGGGGAAATGTCTTTTTTTTTTTGTTTAAATTGAGAGCACGGATGTTATTTGACGTCAATTATTTCTGTTCGAAGTGTCAGACAGAGACACACTTTAGGATAAGGGATGGGTGGGGTGGGGTTGGGGTAAAGGAGGGGTGGGGAGAAGGGATGGGTGGGGATACAGGAGAGGATGGGGCGGGTAGGGATAAGGGAGAGGAGGGAATAAGAGGGTTCGGGGGGGGGGGTTGTATTGATAAGAGTGGGTGGGGAAGGAAGGGGTGGGGTAGGTTGGCGATAAAGGAATGGGTGGGATGGGTGGTGATAAGGGTTGGTGTGGTTGGAGGTTGGGCCAGTCATATAACATGGCCCAGTCACATAACATGGCCCAGTCACATAACATGGCCCAGTCACATAACATGGCCCAGTCACTTAACATGGCCCAGTCACATAACATGGCCCAGTCACTTAACATGGCCCAGTCACATAACATGGCCCAGTCACATAACATGAGCCAGTCACTTAACATGGCCCACTCACATTACATGGCCCAGTCACATAACATGGGCCAGTCAGCCTTTATGGCTCACTCGGTATATAGATCATGACTATTAAAAAAACAAACAGAAAAAGTCACGTATCTAATTTTTAATGCATGACACCTGTACACATATCTATTCATTACACATTCATACGTGTGCTCGTATTATGCGAGGTGTGTTCGTATTATGCGAGGTGTGGTCGTATTATGCGAGGTGTGTTCGTATTATGCGAGGTGTGTTTACATCGTTACTGTGCACCTATCATCTTTAGATCTCATGCACAAACCCTTTAAAACAAAATCTGCACAAACCCCTAAAAACAAAAGTTGCAAAAACCCCTAAAATAAAACCTGCACAACCCCTAAAATAAAATCTGCACAAACCCCCTAAAATAAAACCTGCACAACCCCTAAAATAAAATCTGCACAACCCCTTACAATAAAATCTGCACAAACCCCGTAAAATAAAACCTGTACAAACCCCCTAAAATAAAACCTGCACAAACCCCCTAAAATAAAACCTGCACAACCCCTAAAATAAAATCTGCACAAACCCCTAAAATAAAACCTACACAACCCCCTAAAAAAAAAACCTGCACAAACCCCCTAAAATAAAATCTGCACAAACCCCCTAAAATAAAACCTGCACAAACCCCTAAAATAAAATCTACACAAACCCCCTCAAATAAAACCTGCACAAACCCCTAAAATGAAAGCTACACCCAGACCAAGAGTTAAAGACGCCTGACGAAAGAACGCCGCTGTTTTAAGTTCCGCCCCGACATCACGCAGACGTAATAAGATTCATACGCTCATCTGCATTTTTACACTGTATATTACCATATTTGGATGTGTGTTCCTATCAGACGGGAGGAATCAAAACAGAAATAATAAAGTACGTTTTTCCAATCACTAGACAACATCATGATGTAGGCTGGAATATGTTGTTTCGTATGCAAACACAATCGGTCAAAATTAGCAAGGGAAAAAAAAGCAAAAACAAAAAATAATGCAAAAAATGATCCCAATGGAACTTCATAGATTTTTCCGAGAAGTGAATCACGGAGTTCCTCAAATTAAGGACGCGGGTTATGATTGGCTGTAATTAAGGTCACATGGGAGACGGGGGCAAACGGTGATCTGACATTTGACGCTACCCAGAGGGCCTTATGCAGGGCCAATTCATATTTTACATGTTGGCGTGCTGGGGTTGGGGCAGGGTTGGGGTCCGGCGGGGTAGGGCTCAGGGCAGGGTTGGGTTCAGGGCAGGGTAGGGCTCAGGGCAGTGTTGGGGATACGGGCGGGGTAGGGCTCAGGGTAGGGTAGGGGTCCAGGCTGGGTTGGGTTGGGTTCAGGGCAGGGTAGGGCTCAGGGCAGGGTTGTGGTAAGGGCAGGGTAGGGTTACGGGTGGGATTGGGCTCAAGATAGGATTGGGTTCAGGGCAGGGTTGGGCTCAAGACAGGGTTGGGTTCAGGGCAGGGTTGGGGTCCGGGCGGGGTTGGGTTGGGCTCAATGTAGGGTTGGGCTCAGGATGGGGTTGGGCTCAGGGTTGCATGTTTTCCATTTGGGTGGGAGATTATGACCTAATCTGACACCGACCAAAGATTTATCTTCTACTAACCACATCAAAAATAGAACCAGCCTAATTAAAACACCACTAGAATTATGATGCGTTTCTAGACCTTCACCGTTGTATTCAATTTTAAAAAGTAAAAATAGAAAAAAATATATATATGTAAAAATGTTGTGTAGCAATTTTTCTTACCACTAATATCAATCTAAACATCAATGTTATAATTAAAACACTGAATATCTATGATTGTTTCGTTGATGTATTAATCAAGTTTATAGTTTTAAACTTAAAGATTTCTCTAAGATTTACATAACCAGTTAAAATTAACAAAGACGTTGTCTAGAGTCATGTTGGAACATGAGAGGGTTTAGTTGGTGCTTCTTTTGTGGCATCGATTTTCTTTTAACAACTAGTGCATCGCATTTCGTTTAATAGTTATTATTGCCCGCCCCCCTCTACCCCCTCCCTCGGGGATTCGTCATAACGAGCCAGTACACTGGGGACGCCGGGAAAATTATAGGCAAATTAGAGCGAGGCATTGTCAGACTCCAAGAACTCGGCGAGTTGGGTGTGTGACGTGTGGTAGAACACACTGATGACGTGGTGTGGTGGGAGGTGCTACACACCAGTCACGTGATGTGGTAGGTGGTGCTACACACCAATCACGTGATGTGGTAGGTGGTGCTACACACCAGTCACGTGATGTGGTGGGTGGTGCTACACACCAGTCACGTGATGTGGTGGGTGGTGCTACACACCAGTCACGTGATGTGGTAGGTGGTGCTACACACCAGTCACGTGATGTGGTGGGTGGTGCTACACACCAGTCACGTGATGTGGTGGGTGGTGCTACACACCAGTCACGTGATGTGGTGGATGGTTCTACACACCAGTCACGTGATGTGTTTGGTGGTACAACACGCCGATGATGTAATGTGGTTGGTGGTGCTACACACCAATCACGTGATGTGGTGGATGTCACTCCACACTGATGATGTGATGTGGTGGGTGCCACTAGTGCCACCACACACTGATGATGTGATGTGGGTGGCGCTACAAATCTACGACGTGATGCAGCCACTATAGGATTCACAAGAAATGATTACAATAATTAAGATCAGATTACATCACATGGCTTATTTTTAGTTTGATTATTTTTTCTAACCTTGATGGAACATCCTTGTTAGAAACATAAACTTAGGTATTAATGGCCCGAGCATAGGGGTTAAATGACCAGAACGGGAGTTTTAGGTTCTTATATTGCACACATTAAAAAAAAAAGATAATCATCATTAGTAATTAGTAATGAAGCCACAGTGAAAACAAATAATAAAAAATTCATAAAAAACGTTTTAATAACAAGCTTTTATGTAATGATGCACTAAAAAGTAGAAAATAAATTATAGACTACTATTTAAATAACTATAAAGAAAAGCGTGGGTCACTTTAGTATCTATTGGATACCTTTACTAATGTTAAGGAAGACACCCACGCTTTTCTTTATAGTTATTTAAATAGTAGTCTATAATTTATTTTCTACTTTTTAGTGCATCATTACATAAAAGCTTGTTATTAAAACGTTTTTTATGAATTTTTTTTTCAGTACTTTACATGTTTTATCTACAATAGAGTTACATGACTAAAAACCATTGCGCGCCTTCTGAATATCACGTTCAGTAGGCGCGCAATGGTTTTTGAACGCAGCCATTACGTGGTCGTGATGGCGCAGCTATTGATGACGCGTGTGGTGTGGTTGGCTAGACATGCCTACTAATTCGGTCCAAATTTTAATTAATTCATAAAAAATCAATTAGGCATCCAATTAAGTCAAATTTAGATTCAGATTGCATTGTCTTCATGTCTTGACCCACGTGCCAACTGTGAATCGTGTCGGTCAAGTAGAACTGTCCGAATTTTCACTCCTGCGTTTCCGTCTAGACAGACTGTCGACAGACTGACGACAGAGGAAGTGAGTTAAATAAAAGCTTGTAAAAAGTGGTCTTTATATAAGTATTGTTACGTCTTAAATTAGTCACTGTATACAATCATGAGAATCATTTCCTATTTAAATAAGTGAACACAAAAGTAGGTGTCGGCTAACACAACAATAAGTAGCACCAGAGGAAGACCTAACGACACCAGACGAAGACCTAACAACACCTGACGAAGACCTAACGACACCAGACGAAGACCTAACGACACCAGACGAAGACCTAACAACACCTGACGAAGACCTAACGACACCAGACGAAGACCTAACGGTACAGACAAAGACCTAAAAACACCCGACGAAGACCTAACGACACCAGACGAAGACCTAACGACACCAGACAAAGACCTAATTACATCATACGAAGACCTAACGGTACCAAAGACTTTAGATATAACTGCAAGTCGCTGTCTGGCAGAAAAGTGAATATGAAAGTCCGAAACAAGCTGAAACCTGCACAGCTGGTGAAGCCGGCCGAAACAGCTGGTGCAGTACCATCCACGGCATCCTGATATTGAGAATGTTTTCTCCGGCATTGTGTCGCAGAGCGGCAGATGGTCACAGGGAGGTCTCCATCCCCTCCCCCACCCGCACCATCTTTCTCCCCTTAACGGCATACACCCAGCAGAAAAACTAAGTTTTGAACATTAGGGGATTAAAAAAATACGTGTATGGTTACAGAAATGACACATAGACACGTTCTGTGTTTCTTTAGGAACATTTTAATGTACTAAGTCACAAGTTCTGTCCTTGTTAAAAACACTTGGTATGATGTAGTTGTAATTTGAACGTTTTTTTAAAGAAAAAATGTATTATCATTACAAGAAAAAGTTTTTTTTTTCAAACCTGACGGTCCATGGGGCAAGTGAACGTGTTTACATGTTTCTATGACCTCGGCATATGAAGGGATATACTGTGGTCAGCAATTTGACTAGACGCCTTAACTTTCCTTAAAGTGAGTTAGGTGCCCATCTGAGCTGGGTGGACTCAGTGACGTTCTACTGCACTTCAACCCGGATTTAAACTCTATACTTTCGGTTAGCAGGCTAGCGCTCTACCGCTAGGCCATGATCAATTAAGCATGCTTTAAACATTTTTTTACGTACAATAAAAGTTCATTCTTTATTTGTTATTCATTAAAATAATTTAATGAGTAAATATTTTTAGTTTAAAAACAAACAAGTTTACGTAAATCCATATCAAGTTCTAATTATCCAACGTGATTACGACATCGCTGTAACCAAACACGAGTTCTATAGGGAGCTGATTAAAACCCTGCAACGCGATACGTCTACACTTATCTCCCCTTGTATAAAAAATGGCTGCTAGTGTAGGCCAGTAAAGGTTGTCAGAAATGTGATCGTTCTTTACATCGTTAATGGCTCGTTAATACTGTCATTGGTAGACGGTGTTGGTCGTTGACGGGGAAACCTCACACGGGTTCATGTCATGTCACTAATGTCACTGACATTGTATGTCACAAATCTTCACGTTATATGTCACATTATGTCACGTGTCATGTAATATACTGTTACTGACATGACATGACAATACCTTCACTGCCGTGTCACGTGGTTACAGAACTGCACAAGTCATGCCGTGTAAACATCTGACACTAACTCATCAGTCTGTCTGTCTGTCTGTCTGTAATACAATTTCATGCAGAAAGATATGACGCAATTTGAAAGTGGCAAGCGACATGCTGACAATAAACCGTGTAACATCTTACGTCATGATGCTACCCCAGCTGTCATATCACGAGATGCCACTATGCCAACTGTCAAAACCACACCCAGACTCTAACCACAATTTAACCTCAAAAATGTTTGCTATCCTGACCTAACGATCAACTGTTTGCTGTCCTGACCCCCCACCAATTGTTTGCTGTCCTGACCCACCCACCTGTTGTCTGCTGTCCTGACCCACCCACCTGTTGTCTGCTGTCCTGACCTAACGATCAATGTTCTCCTACATTTTGTACACCGTATCTGATCATCCGTTACCACCAGCAGTAGAAACACCAGCAGCAGTTAAAACATCAACGACATTCAAATGAATTATTCAAGACTCTCCGTTCCGCTTGCACTGTGTCGGAGTTGGGTTTTTTTTGTTGTTGTTTTTTTTTTAAACATTTTAAACAATTTTCCATAGGCCGTGTTTTTGGCTAAGACCAACAAGCTGACATGCTGTTTTGTGCGTCACATAGGCCATAAGAAAAATGATAAAATGACATATCAATAAGAATGCTTAATACCATATTATATACGTACTAGCCCTATATGTTGTGGAAATCATGACGACTATAAAGTAGCACACACAAATGTGGGAACTATACGTGTACATCTATGTCAAAACACTATCAGCAGTCATACAATACGCACATCCATGCCTACATACAAACATCACACACCTCCATGCCTACATACAAACAATACGTACATCCATGCCTACATACAAACATTACGCACATCCATGCCTACATACAAACATTACGCACATCCATGCCTACATACAAACATTACGCACATCCATGCCTACATACAAACATTACGCACATCCATGCCTACATACAAACATTACGCACATCCATGCCTACATACAAACATCACACATCCCCAGGTCACCACACAAATTAAGATAGATGGCATTTGGCCACACAACAAACAAGTGCATCATCGCATCTCCCCTCCACACACACACAAACACACAAACACACACACAAACACTCTCCTGAAAATGTCATTACACTCCAGCCAGATTCAACAATGCATGAAATTAGCATTTAAAAGCAGATCTGGCAAAAGAATTCACTTTCTTTGGGGAAAAAAACACAAACGTCTCGCTAAAACGAATGTGTTTACAATGTGCAGGTGCACAAGTGTGCAGATGCGCAAGTGTGCAGATGAGTTTAAAGAGATGCAGACAAAAAGAGAGGTTTAAGGAGAAATCAGGAGGATGGAATGACTTCAACACACATAACAGGAGTTTTCAATAAACATGGGATTACAGTTGTCACTAAACAAATGAAATCTGTCACTAACACACACCAACACTGTCATTACGCACACATAAAGTGTCACTGAAACACACCCATACTGTCATTACACACACATAAAGTGTCACTGAAACACACCCATACTGTCATTACACACACATAAAGTGTCACTGAAACACACCAATACTGTCACTAAAGTAACGACCCCACTTTAAACGCGATGTAAACCAAAACGGAATAATTTTGTTACATATATTTAGAAAAACTGTATACCCCGAGGCAATGAGCTTTCTAGAACTTTCCAGCAAATTCTCTACCCACACAATCAACCTCTCACCGCCTGATTGGTTTTGAGAGCTGTGTTTCTTCCATGAAAGGTAAAGCTTTAAACCAAAACCATTTCAAACTCCCAATCAGGAACAACATGATTTGGTTGAAGCCAAATCTAGATGGGCCTCTAGTGAAAGCCAGCGATACAAAGCCTTGAATAAGATGGAAAGCCTCAATATAATCCACGGATCTAAAGACGAAGATTTTGTTTCAAAATTCAAGTGTTTTCTCGATGCTAATGTTTAATAGAATTCTAAACAATAACGGAAATTCGTTTTTTTTTTAAATTTTATTTTATTTTATTTTCTAGAAAGGACATTTAAATCTGAAAAGTTTTTTGAAAAAAAAAAGATAAAAGTCTAAAGACGTTTAATTTATACAATAAAAAATTGCAGTGTTGTGATTGGTGGAGGACTTAGTTCCGGTTGGAGTTTTGTTTCGTCCAGAATTGTAAAGTATTTTGTTAAAGCTGGAACGGAAATGGCCGCGAGCTGGTCAGAAAGACGAGAAGTTTCTAGTGGGGGATGAAAGGGTGGGGGATCGATGCGGAGAAACTTGGGGATGAATGAGATACGGGGAATAATGAGCCCGGGGGTGGGGGAGATAAAAGGTGCATACACAAGTTGATGATGCAGTTTATTGTAAAGGTAAGAATCAGAGATGTAAAGGTGGGGATGAAAGATGTGTAAAGGAATTAGAGTAAAGCTAAGACAGGTATAAAAATCATCATGATAGATAAACCAGGTAAAAACAAGTTTTGAAGGTAAGACGTGTAAAATAAAGACACAAATGTCTAGTTTGTGAAACTTGTAGTTATCTCATGCTATTGTATGCTTACGGTGAAACTATGAAAATCTTCTACCGTTAAAGTAATTACTTAAATAAGATGTTTAATCCAATTAGGATTATTAAATATTTTATGATGTTTATTTCATCTGTGGCATTTGATGCCGACGATAAAGGCTGCATTAAAAACGTCTTAGACCCAGGCTTGTAAGGTAGATCACCAACATTGGCGGCTGTGTGGTGGTTGTGGGATGTGTGGTTGTGGGATTGTGGGATTTGTGATTGTTGGATTTGTGGTTGTAGGATTTGTGGTTGTGGGATTTGTGGGTGTGGGGTGTGGGGTGTGTGGTTGTGAAGTGTGTAATTGTGGGGTGTGTGGTTGTGGGATGTGTGGTTGTGGGATGTGTGGGTGTGGGATGTGTGGGTGTGGGGTGTGCGGCTATGTTATGAGTGGTTGTGCGATGTGTGGCTGTGAGGATTGTGTGTAGGTGTATATTGGATGTGGGGACAGCAGGTTTTCCTGCTACACTGTGAATGAGTGGTGTTTGATGTTTGTTGTGGACAGCCCAGTGTCCATCTGTTCACAAATTTGTAAATCTAAGGTTCACATGCGACAATACTAAACCGAGTAATTATTACATAAATCATCTCCCTTTGTTCATGTATTACAGCGGCAGAAGCTCCTAAATTAGTATTACATAAAAAACCTATTGTATTATCTTGACGCTGTTTTGTCTCGATTTATCTCCAAGAAATAATTGTGTTTTTATTAAATATTTATGCAGGGCGAGATTTAGTTTTTTAATCTCTTAAATGTATTTTTTTATTAACACAATCGATGCATCCATTAATCAGACAAATGAATTAGATTTTTTTATCATTGCAGTTTAAAATAACTACTTCATTTAAGGGAGAGAGGTACACAAAACGATATCTATTATTAATACATGGTAAAATGTTCCTGCAGAAGAAACAAGTTAAAAAATATACCAGTAGTTGTTGTTGTTTTTTTTTTTTTGGTCTAACTTTTTAAAGTGGGAAACAAAAGTTGAATAAACAATTCAGAATATTTTTTATGCTTATTTATTAAACTTTCGGAAAAATCTAATCCGATACAAATGTGTACATTAACGACAAAAATTATCATAAAATGAAGTTATCAATAAATCAAGTAGGATTTTGTTACATCCGAAGACTAATTGTTGAAATGAAATTGGGAATGTCCGGAAAACAATTGGATTGTTAGGCCGGCAAGACGATAAACAAAAGCTTAATTCAAGGCAGCACGCAGAATGGCTAATTCTTTTTGAATCGTTAATTAAACTAATCAAATTAAACAATAAACTGGAATGGCAATGTGTTTTTATAACCATTATTAATCAAAATAATAAATTGTATTTTTATTCTGTTTGTAAAATGAACAAAATAAAACCCGCTTGATGAAAGCTTTTATTATAATTAATTAATCAATTATGTCTGAGTGATTCAGTCAAACAATTTTTAATGCCACCAACTATTTTTTAAATGTAGCGATATCTATAGCTGTAGGGTATTTAAATTTGGCTTTCTCGCCTCCAGGCCTCCATTAGCATTGTTGTTGTAAACATATCATTTTTACAGCAATAATAAGCCAAATCATCGGTTTTTTCCCGAATCATCGGATTTTCCCCATTTCGACCGTGTATTCAAGCACTTGTGTGGCGGGCCGCAGGGATGTTTGACGGTAGCATGGGGCGCAAGTGTTGGGGAGAGGCGCCTCTCACTGGGGGTAGCTGGAGGTGATAATTAGGGACACGGGATTTTGTCTGCGGGTCCAGACTTTCATGGCCGGGCTAGCATTGGGGGGAAACACTCTTGAAATAATAAGCCACACTGGAGTCTGACAAGTATACGTCCCCCTTAGCAATCAGCCAGGCCCTCATGTGTGTAGAATTAGTGTAGCCGATAGCAACGCTGAAACAAACAAACCCGTTGAAACTACAGCTAACGATTAAGCTCCGATATCACAAAATAACCTACACGTCTACGTAATCTTACTCCTTGGGATCTGGCGGACCATGATGCGGGTGAAGTAGAGTATCTGTTTCATTGACCTCGGCATATAAGGGATAGTGTGGACAGCACAATGCCGGGTCGCCCTTACTTTCCCTAGTGTGAATCAGGTACCCATCAGAGAACTGTGGACCCGAGACCCGAATTGAATCAGGTACCCAACAGAGAACTGTGGACCCGCGACCCCAACTCGTGTTAGCAATCGTGCGCTCTAGCAACCAACCACGCCATTCCTCACGTAGGTACGTCTAATCGATATAACCACAACTGGTCAGTCTAACTTAATGTTGTCGGAACATCACATGTTAAATCCAAATAAAGCTCTAGTTCAGAACATCACATGCTAAACCCACATTGAGCCCACCACTACATGGTTTCAGAAATGTTTCAGAAATAAATAAATAATGCTGTCCAATATCAAACTAAAAGTAATAATAAATTAGCTCTCCATTAGATTATGTGAATCGCAAAAAAAGGAAAAAAAAAATCATAAATGTTCAGTTTTTACGTGTGCAGATTCTGTATATATTTCTGTTAGTGTTTACATTGAATTGATTAATTATTTGAGCACACGTTAAATATTAGATGTATGGTGATGTCAACCTCCGCTTCCTCTTTACGTAATATAACTACAGAACGTTATTTTAAATCAAGCTGTACATTAAGCAAATCGATGATATATTGAGTTCAGAGAAGGGAGTTAAGTGCGTCAACACGATGAATCACGTTAACTCTAATAGTATTTTTAAAAGAAAAACCTATCTAATTTATTGATGCTTTCAAGTATTAAGCAGAGCCAAACGGGTGAAGCGTCTTTAACCTCCGTGAAATAAATCTCTCGATATATCCTCGTCTTGCAGTGTGGGGTCCTAGAGCAGAGACCTCATTCTTATTTCATTAGCTTTATTTTCTCGGGACCCTCATACATAACGCTGCCCGCGCGCCTAGCTCGACTTACACACACCCAGATCTACACACACTCACACACAAACACACCCACTCCCACACAACCGCACATGCGAGGGGTGGAATGTTTACGAGCTTATATAAAGAGGATTTATTGAGATCCACGCGGGATGCTAATCGATGCAGTATTGATATACGAGCACTCGAGACGAGCTTGGGAGAGCTTCACAAATCACCCGGGCTCAGCGCTCACCAGTACGTTCAACGTTTCGCTTTTAAACTATCTAATAAGTGTAGGGTATGTAGACGTCCGGTTATAGACGTGACGTCAATTTACAGTGGGGACGTCATCGTATCATATTTACGTAACGCTAGGAAGTAACACGATTTTAACGTTGTATATAGAATATCGAAAGTCTATTACGGTAAAAGAAATTTGGACGTTGTATATAGGGATATCGAAAGGCTATTAACTTATAGAAATGTTAACGTTGTATATAGAATATCGAAAGTCTATTAAGGTAAAAGACATTTTTACTTTGTATATAGGAATATTGAAATGCTAGAAGGTAAAAGAAATTTAAATTTGTAATATAGGAATATGTGTACTGTAGTTTACTGGTATCTTTTAAATTAGATTAGAATCCAATTTTTTCTTCAGATAGGCTGCTGTGAGGTTATCTCTACCTGGTCCAGATATGCAGGTGGTGTGTTGGGTAGGTCACAGTTTCGTGTATCTACCTGATGTAGGTGGGCGTTTAAACCGAGTGAGCCACGCAGAGGGAGAGGTGTGGTGTGAGAAGAATCGCTAACAGTCCGTGGTCTACAAAAACTCAACGGTCCATTGCTGAACTAACAAAACACCATCCACCGCTGTGTGCCGCTTCATGTATCTTACAACAAACACACCACAAATGTGGTGCTGGTGGTCGATGAATCCATATAATAGAAGCTGACATGTGTGGTACAAGATGCTTGCACATCATCGCTACACACGGCAACCTATTATATTCAACAGTTGTGAAGACCTCTAATTTAAGCCCCCTAATTTCCTGAACCACCTCCAACTCCCCCTCCCCACCCCCACCGTACAGATATCACCCCCCCCCCACCCCCACCGTGCAGACACCCCCAATGAACAACAACTCGCCCACGATATGTTGTTGCAGGCGACGTTAAAAAGTTGACCGTGAAATGGCCCATGTTGTACAACAGGCACAAAGAAGCAGAAGAGCTCTAAAACTGGCCAGATCAATGCTCTAAAACTGGCCAGATCAATGCTTTAAATACCCGATTTGGACCGGAAATGAGCTGACGTGTGTAAATGAAAAAAAATATGGCGGCCAGAACTTTTTTTTTTTTAAATATCGTCATCGATTTATTGCAGTTAACAGCGGAATAAAAATAAATGAAAAAAAAAAAAACATTTTTTTAAAAACGTATTTACTATTTCATTTGGATCACGATATAAAACATTAGATGACTAATTGTATTTCTAAAAATGTCAATCAACATACGTTTTCGTTAAATTTTAGTATACAGTAGAACAACATATAATTTTATAGAAGAAGCGCTGAAAAAAATGTAAATTACGTGAATCTTTGATCCACTCATGAGGCCAGATTCAGCAGATAGATCTATAGACAATGGCTTTAAAGAGAAAAGTATTCTGTAGCGTAGACAGTTGTAAAGGCTAAATGTTGCTACAGTGATACGGAGTGGGATGTGATGTGTAGGTGATATGGGCTGAGGTGTGTTTAACAGGTGAGGTGGGCTGGGGGGTGTTCAACAGGTGAAATGGGTTGGGGTGTGTTTAACAGGTGATATGGGCTGGGGTGTGGATAACGGGTATTATGGGCTGGGGTGTGGATAACGGGTATTATGGGCTGGGGTGTGGTATGCAGGTGAGATGGGCTGGGGTGTAATACGCAGGTGACATGGGTTGGGGTGTGTTTATCAGGTGATATGGGCTGGGGTGTGTTTAACAGGTGTGGCAGACGATACTTTCAACGTTACCTGTACTTTCTGTTTATCCCCTGGCCGCGTGCTCTAAACGCCTTTAACTCGTGTTTAAAACAGTTCTCAACACTAGGAGCCTGTTCTTTTATGTCTCTAAATTTAGCAGTCACGTGTTACAGAAGAAAAGGTTACAGTTCAAAGTTCCCCCCTCCCCCTCATCATATTTCACACTCCATCTGCTGCACATGTGTCGACATACATCCCGCTCAGGTAAATAGAGGCAACTTTTTGTTAAGTAAGACACAACTTTTTCAAATGGAACTGCTTAATTATGTTTTGAATGCTATGAGTATCTTAACTGTGCAGGAAAGATATAACTCAACCATATATGATATACTGCGAATAGCTCTCCCCTTCTGTCCAGGAGTGATAATAGTATTTTTGTCTGACCGGAGACTGACCATAGCAGGCATTGTCTGATGTTAGCAAAAAAAAAAAAATTGGCAATTTGAGTAAATAAAGAATCTCTGCGTATAGAAACAGCCATTATATTAGGTCATAATTTTCAAAATAATTTTTCTAAGAAACTATCAAATTAGACATGAAATTATATTTTTTTTTCTTACAATGCCATTTTCAAGTAAACACAAAAAATTTAAATTTCCAAGTACACTTTTAAAATGCTTAATGAAGTTGAGAGTGTATATATGTCTATTTCCTGTGAAAAACTTCATATGATTCACGTAGTGTTTTTTTTTTTCAACAGACATGATGTTTTTCAAAAGTTTTTCAAATGTTTTTCCAATGTGTTCAAATGTTTTAAAACCCGGAACATCGGAAGAATCTTAAAATGGAGTGAAGGAAAATGTAAGGGTCGGGGAGTGGGGGGGGGGGGGGGGGTCAGAGGGTGACAGAAGTGTGAGGGTGAGGCCAGCAAGCAGTTAACAAGTGAGGGGTGGGGTGAGAGGAATCGATGTGAGCGGAGTGGGTGGGGGGTGAGCAAAAAAATCTAATAACGGAGCGTCGATGGTTAGATGTCATTAATAATTGACAGTGGGGGCCTGGGGTGGGTGGCCACCACAGGCAGAAGGCAGGTTGGCAGGTTGGTACAGGGGCAGGTTGGCAGCCTGGTAGAGGGCAGGTTGTCAGAGGGCAGGTTGGCAGGTTGGTACAGGGGCAGGTTGTCAGGTTGGTACAGGGGCAGGTTGGCAGCCTGGTAGAGGGCAGGTTGTCAGGCTGGCAGAGGGCAGGTTGTCAGGTTGGGAGGTTGGCAGAGAGGCAGGTTGTCAGGTTGGGAGGTTGGCAGAGGGGCAGGTTGTCAGGTTGGTACAGGGGGCAGGTTGTCAGGTTGTGAGGTTGGCAAAGAGGCAGGTTGTCAGGTTGTGAGGTTGGCAGAGAGGCAGGTTGTCAGGTTGTGAGGTTGGCAGAGGGTAGGTTGTCAGGTTGTGAGGTTGGCAGAGGGCAGGTTGTCAGGTTGTGAGGTTGGCAGAGAGGCAGGTTGTCAGGTTGTGATGTTGTCAGAGAGGCAGGTTGTCAGGTTGTGAGGTTGGCAGAGAGGCAGGTTGTCAGGTTGTGATGTTGTCAGAGAGGCAGGTTGTCAGGTTGTGAGGTTGGCAGAGAGGCAGGTTGTCAGGTTGTGAGGTTGGCAGAGGGTAGGTTGTCAGGTTGTGAGGTTGGCAGAGGGTAGGTTGTCAGGTTGTGAGTTTGGCAGAGGGCAGGTTGTCAGGTTGTGAGTTTGGCAGAGGGCAGGTTGTCAGGTTGTGAGGTTGGCAGAGGGGCAGGTAGTCAAACGGTGGCGGTGTCATGGAGCTTAAAGTAAATGTCTGCAATAGCAGGTCCCCATGAAGCAGAGAGTAGCCTCCATGTTCAGAGATTCCCATTGATTCAACTGCTAAAGTATTTTGAACACGTGACCTAAAACTCGCCCCACTTTATTGAGGCCAATTCTGATAAAAATAATTTTTTAAAAGTTTGTTTTAAATTTAAATTGGCATTTTTCAACCAGAATAAATTTAAAACACATTTAAAGAAATTTATTTTCGACAATTAAAATAACTGGAGCAACAATCAACAGAAATCAATCACCCAAATGAGGAGGAAACAGCTTCAATCGATGAAGTCGGTGGTTCTAGTTGCCATGTATGGTCATGCTGCACCTGGTCTGGTTGACCTGGAATGGTGTACTCGCTCGTATTCCATCCTGGTCAGTCTTGTTTTGTTTACTTTCATCCATTGAAGCAACATTTCATTTCTCGAATTCCAAAAGCGTATATGAAATGCTGCGTTAAAGTTTTAAAACTGATCTTTTAAAATAATTTGTGAAAAGTTTTTTTATAACTTATCAAATGCGATTCTAATGTGAAACACTTAATCAAATGGTTAGAAAAAAAAACGTGTTCTGTGCAGGTTTACACTCTAGTGATACAATAGACTCAGCAGCTTTTAACGTCAATTTTAGCCAGATGAAGCACGTCTTTACCTCAGTGCACTGTCGCCATTACTTCACATTGGATGAAACAACCCATATCACGCGAGGATGTCAAGGAAAGATTCTAAAACCACAAGACAAAAGTGCAATGTCGAAAGAATTATTTCCCTTTCTCGTGAAACTTTCACGTTCGGTTTCCCCTGAGAATAGACGGGAAAGAATCGCCAAAAAATGTTTCCATCAAAATCACGTTCAACCACCCAGAACGGTATTGGGTTTCACTTTCTCGTTTCCAGTGCGAAAGTTACAAGACGATGATATTTCAATGATACGGGACTGAATCTATTTTTAACCCAAGGCTAAATGACGTAAATGATATATATACTACTTTAAAGATTCTTAAAACTGTTAATCCTCTTGCCGTGTATTTTAAAGACCAACATATTTGTTTTGCTTTATAATTTTGAGGTTATCTACTACTTTATTATTCAAAGACTTAAGACCTAGTTTTGCTAGATAAACCTAATTCTGGACCCATGCTAGTTTAACCAAAAGCTGGAACTATACAAGATTAACACAACCAGATAACTGTACTAGATTAAAACAATCCCGGATCTAGCTAGATCAACCTAACAAAAGAACTGTGCTAAATTAACCCATCCTGGAACTAATCTGGATTAACCAAAACCTGAGGCTAGATCAACAGAACACCACGTGACCTAGCAGACAGAAAGGTCGTTATATTATTCGCCTACTTGCGTTTTGTAAAGTCAACACACAAAAATTCTGAATTTAGCGAAGAATCTGTGTATTGGGTGAGCCAACATTCAAACCTTTTTTTTTTTTTTTTAGAAATCTTTAATCGAATTTTCATTTTATTGTATTTGCATAAATGGCGGCGTTAGATGGTGCTAATTTATTTTTGTTTGATCTTATTTGCATACATTATCAAACTGAAGCTGCTTCTTTTATTTTTAGATCCCTGTGTTGGCTCCACAATTTGCATTTAAAAATTTTGAGGGAAAAAGTTAAAATATGTTCTGCTGATTTTACACTAGGGTCAGGCACTTCGTGTGGGGGTAGTCGTGTAGGGGTTGTAGTGTGTGGGTTGTAGTGTGTGGGTTGTAGTATGGGGGTTGTAGTATGGGGGTTGTAGTGTGGGGATTGTAGTGTGTGGGTTGTAGTGTGTGGGTTGTAGTGTGTGGGTTGTAGTGTGTGGGTTGTAGTGTGTGGGTTGTAGTATGGGGGTTGTAGTGTGTGGGTTGTAGTGTGTGGGTTGTAGTGTGTGGGTTGTAGTGTGTGGGTTGTAGTGTGTGGGTTGTAGTGTGTGGGTTGTAGTGTGTGGGTTGTAGTGTGTGGGTTGTAGTATGGGGGTTGTAGTGTGGGGGTTGTAGTGTGTGGGTTGTAGTATGGGGGTTGTAGTGTGTGGGTTGTAGTATGGGGGTTGTAGTGTGTGGGTTGTAGTGTGTGGGTTGTAGTATGGGGGTTGTAGTGTGTGGGTTGTAGTGTGTGGGTTGTAGTGTGTGGGTTGTAGTATGGGGGTTGTAGTGTGTGGGTTGTAGTGTGTGGGTTGTAGTGTGTGGGTTGTAGTGTGTGGGTTGTAGTGTGTGGGTTGTAGTGTGTGGGTTGTAGTGTGTGGGTTGTAGTGTGTGGGTTGTAGTGTGTGGGTTGTAGTGTGTGGGTTGTAGTGTGTGGGTTGTAGTGTGTGGGTTGTAGTGTGTGGGTTGTAGTGTGGGGGTTGTAGTGTGTGGGTTGTAGTGTGTGGGTTGTAGTGTGGGGGTTGTAGTGTGAGGGTTGTAGTGTGTGGGTTGTAGTGTGAGGGTTGTAGTGTGAGGGTTGTAGTGTGGGAGTAGTCGTGTGGGGGTTGTAGTGTGGGGGTTGTAGTGTGGGGGTTGTAGTGTGGGGGTTGTAGTGTGGGGGTTGTAGTGTGAGGGTTGTAGTGTGGGAGTTGTAGTGTGGCGGTTGTAGTGTGTGCGGCTGTAGTGTGTTGGGCTGTAGTGGGGTGGGTAGTGTGGGGATTGTAGTATGAGGACAGTAGTTATTGGGGGGGGGGGCTGAGTTATGGTTGAATGATGAGATATATTGTTGTGTTGGGGGGGGGGGGGGGTGAGCTAGGTGTTGTGACGGTTCAGGGCTAAATGTGATAATTAAAACCTAAATACTCTGACCCAAACATAGAGACCTGTACAAAATGTACAGCCACTACAGCACGTCCATGTCTACAAACGAGACCGCTATTTACGGTTTTCTTTACTTAAGTGGTCTAAGCTTAAAATAGCTAGGGAGAAAATGTCTTTACCTGTTTGACAAAAGGGCCGTTGGCCTTGACATATCTAGCATGTCATAAAATAAAAAATATTCTATTGTAGTGACTTGACTGAATAGAAAACAAAGTTTTGTTGTTGTTTTTTTTTTTTTTGGAGGGGGGGGGGGGAGGGGGGAGGGGGGGAGGGGGGAGAATCGAGAGGCTTTATTTCTTTACAGTAAACAACGTGGGTTGTAAACAGCGTGACAAGACAGGCGTTATAAAATGTTTCTCTCGTGTTCATTGAGTGATTGCATAACTTGAGACACAAACTGCGTCTTTAACTCTGTTGCATGTCGGCATGAAAACACGGATGTCGGTGGTTGTAGTTTGTGGTGTTGATGCTGTGACTCACCCGGTCGTGGTGGGTGGGACGTGCGGCTAATTACACTTACATGCAAATTAAGCATAATTAAACTAACACTTACTTGAAGTTTAGCGTAATTAAAATTACATGTACGTGAAGTTTAGTGTAGCGAAGAGATGTTTAGCTCTTTGGAGGGGGCGTGGTTAAACAACTCAAACACAATATGAGAGATCTGATAAACATTAATGGGGAGAGAGGGTGGATCAATAAGAAATACACACCGTAAGTGAACAGATGAAACAGATTCGAATGAATATGATGTGTATATGTGTAGGATTGGGTGTGTGTGTGGGGGGGGGGTAGTACGTCTGTTTCCAGGTACTGCCACTTAATTAAGAATTCTCCAACAATAAAGGGTGTCTAGTTGCTGTTAGGGAACTTTAAGGTTACTTGCTTAGTTAAGATTAGCTGTGGTCCTAACCCCAGACTAAATGATAACCCCATTAACAATCCTTACGTTTGGAAGAGTCCAAAAATCACGTGACAGATCTTTACGACATGTTTGCGCTTCTTTTATTTCATTCTTAAAGTGCGACTCAAGTATCCGGATACAGAACTAGACAGTCTGAACTTGGCCCATAGTAAGTATCATAGAGAGGGAGAGGTGAGGAGAGGGTCGCTATGTGTTTACATGTAGCAACGCTGCTATTTTTAGATTCTCGGTTTCCGTGTTTACTGGGGATGTGGGAGCAAGGTCTCACAGGAAGTGACGTCATTGAGTGTGGACTATTTTAACCCTCTGTTAAGAGTGCTTGATTTCGTAATGAGCCATTCAACTCTAATTTCATCCAGTTCATTGACGCGCTCACGTAACTTACTTAGCCAGTGTCTACCTACTACCATTGTCAGACAGTGGACTCTTTCAAAATAGGGGTGTTAGGTTGTTAGAAGTGTTGTAATGTAAGGTTTAGTTTTAGGGTCTAGGCTATTGGTACACTTGTGGTGTGAGCAGAATGTAAAGGACAACAGAAATATAACAGTGAGTACTGTGTAGCCGAGTCCGACATTGTAAACTCCCCCCCCCCCCCCCACAACATTTTCCTACAGACTTAAGAGCAATCTGAATTTATGGACAACAGTGAGTACTGTGTAGCCGAGTCCGACATTATAAACTCACCCCCCCCCCCCCAACATGTTCCTACAGACCTAAGCACAATCTGAATGAATGGACAACAGTAAGTTATATGTAGCTAAGTCCGATATTGTAAACTACCCCCCCCCCCCCGCCATTCCCACAAGCTCCTACAGACCTAAGCACAATCTGAATGAATGGCCAACACACCCAACCAGCCCACCACACTATTGATCTCGATGTCTACCGTCCACTCTATGAAACACAGTGTCAGAGAGATTCGAACCGCGGTCTTCAACGTGACAGCTGAGTGGAGTTCACGTCAACCCCCTGGGGTACATCTGTATTAGACGTCGTTGATATAAGGCCCCACACCCAGGGGGACCCATGGTCGTGGGGAACTGGGAAGGGGGAGGTGATACATAGCTGACACCAGCCGACCCTTGAAGCAACAGCAGCAATCATAGCGACGCCAATATTCCCTGCCCAGTAGGTAGTACATGCCTATGTCCTTCATTTTGTGTACAATGTCGCTAGCCCACCGTTCTTAGTTTTATTACTACTTAAGATCGTAGTTAATGTTTATGTCAAGCTAGTATTATATATTTTAAAATCACTTTTATGGAGGAGATTGTTTGATTTGTTTTAAAATCCACAACATACGTCTCTCTCCTTCTTATCTTTCCTTTATGGTCCCTAGGGAGAAGGGGCAGCGTCTCTCAGTCCACCACAATTTCTAGTATGCCACATGCCCACCGCAAGTTACTACATCTGCCACAATTAACGTCATTAACATTGTACACTACAAAAGTGAAATTTGTTTTACTGTTAAACTTAGGTCCACAACAAAAATAAATTAAAGAAGTGATTTATTGTATTTTAAAAAAAAACTTTCATACACAATATTAACTTTAAAAATAAAATTTAGAGTAACATTTTACCTGACCACTTATTTGACGATACAAATAGACTAATAGAAAAGATAGTTTCCTACCTGAACTATTCTCAGAAAAACATCGTGGACTAAACGTTGTCGTGTTCCATGTCTAAGGGACTTATAGGCTTGACATGGGAGTCGACTTCACTTTGGGAATTCCCAGTCTCGCCTTTTTTTTAACCTTGAGTTTTATATGGGTCTCTAGAGGCGCGATGTTCATCTATTTTTAGTAGCGGTAATTTAAAACCCATAGACAGTGTCTAGGTCACGATAACCTCACTTAGGTGTAAACGTTAGATTTGAAAAATGTAATTTGAAGAGTGATATTTTATTTTACACTAATGTATAAGCAAGTTTGTCTCAAATACCCAAAGTATGTTAAAATAATTACTTCCGAGAAATAGCGGTTACAAGTTACAATCCTAATGGGAAAACTTGCAAGTAAACAAGGTGCGCCTGGGTCCACAACTTCCGGTATATACCGAGGTAAGTTTCATGGCAGAACTGAGCAGTGACGTATATGCGTCTCTTGCTGCTATCAGCTTTTAATTGGGTCACGGGGTCAGATGTATAAGGTTACCAGGCTAAGAAGGGAGGGGGCGGGACCTGAATTAATAGGTTAATTAATTTTCGTCATGTCGCCATTGTGGTAAGTGACGTAACAGTCGTGTTGGTAAATTACGTCTCGCTTAAGTTGTGTTGGTCGTAGGTCGTGGGCAGGCGACACGAGATTTTTAAATGACAGAACACGTACAGCTGACATTAGACGCGACTCACAAGACACAAGATATCGGACATCAGTCATTACAAGACTAGACATCAGACACTACACGACGAGACACTAGACGTTAGTCACATAAGAAGACCAGACACCAGACATTCGACACTAGACGACGAGACAACAGACTTCAGAACTAGACTAGTTTTGAACGTAGTAACTCTTTCCTCTTCAGTCACCACTTGTTGAAGTGGCAGCTATTGGCAAACAACACTCCATGCATGATGTACCTTGTCTTTTACATCCCAACCCCCCGCCCTTATCTATTATTAGACTTGATTGTGCTATATCCGTATTGGCTTGTATATTAATACATGTGTAAGATATACTGACACATGTGTTGCACATTACACTATCATTATACTCATATAAATACATCTGTTGCTATTAGATAGACGTGAATTACAAAATGACAGAATCGAGTCATTTCCTGATATAAATGCTCTATTTGCTTTGAACGTGAGTAATATATCTTGTTGGCACGAAGTTCCCACCTGCCGATCTGCTTATTACGTGACAATCTACCTGCAGGGTAACAGTATCGGTGCACCTGGAATTGGCTTTTCTGTAACTGATACACTTGCGTCACGATTAGAGGGAGTCTGAGTAAATTACTTCATGCACAGGCAATCTGCGTTCAGTGGGACGTTACTATCAGGCATGATAGTTACAGCACTATGCACTTACACAATGGCTACAGGCATGATAGTAGCAGCACTATGCACTAACACACAGGCTACAGGCATGATAGTAGCAGCACTATGCACTAACACACAGGCTACAGGCATGATAGTAGCATCACTATGCACTAACACACTGGCTACATTTCTCAAGCAAAAATTTACTTGTTTTCAAGCCTACGAACAACTAACTCTTGGACAAACTGATGATATTTGATGATAAATTTGATGATACATTTGAAGACGTCATTACCCTTTTGATTCGCTCAAGTCTGATGACATCACTTATAACATCAGATGCTTGTGTCGACATAAACTTATACCAAACTTGAACCACAGAAATGGACGAATCAGTTACCATAAACTATTGTTAAACAACTTCAACAAAGTTTACTATCGCGGTTTACCTAGATTTTGGTTTTGTCAGTCTTTAAGATTGATGTGTTTATAGCATGTCAGTACTATGTGTCTTTAAAAAATCACATTTTTTGAGTGTTTGGTCTAATTTGAACGTTTACAAAATCACATTTCTGGAGTATTTGGTTTAGCTTAAACGTTTTAAAAAATCACATTTCTGGAGTATTTGGTCTGGTTTAAACGTTTCAAAAATCACGTTTCTGGAGTGTTTGGTCTGGTTTAAACGTTTCAAAAATCACGTTTCTGGAGTGTTTGGTCTGGTTTAAACGTTTCAAAAATCACGTTTCTGGAGTGTTTGGTCTGGTTTAAACGTTTCAAAAATCACATTTCTGGAGTGTTTGGTCTGGTTTATATAACCCAGCACCGTCACCGCACCTACGACTCAGTACCTTTTCTTGCGGAGAACGAAGGAAAAGACCAATGAAATTAAAATACACAAAAGCCATTGATGCTCGCATGAAAAGGACCCTCGGGACATTGTCCCCACACAGCTAACGAAGCGATTCCGTTTCACTTGACTGAACTTACCAATAACAAAATAATCGATCCAGTCTAAACCAATTGAAAACCAGGCAGGAATTACAAGAAACAATAGGCCATACATTGCGAGCCTGGTGAATCGATACCATCAAATAGCGGGATCGATACCGGGTAGATGCTAGAGAAAAGACGCAGCCATACGGTTAGATGGATCGAGTACTAAAAGTTGTCGCTGTTGTTTGAAGTGTCGTGTTATGAATACAGTTTAATAGATGGGGACAATCGCAATCATGAAGCAGAGAATTCAAGTGATTGTAGGATGGGATGACCGCTGCGGAATGTCCTTTTTTTTGTTAAAATATAGATATATTTAGTAATATGTAAGTATTTTATCAAATATGAATGCAAAGTGATAATAAAGAAAGTATTGACAGACTATTCTAGAAGTTTAATTGTGACGTAATTCAATGGGGTGGAATTAAAAGTTCCAGAAAAGGGTTTGCAAACCATGACAAGTTGAATACCAGAAATGCACTGAAGATTTTCTGATGCAATTACGTTGTGCCATTCAGGGGGATCCATGGGGACAAAGTGGTGGCCGGCATTCCTACATCCGGGCTAATGAGTTCCTTGTGCTGATCCGAGAGGTTGCGCACTATAAACTTGCGCACCGTAAGGCAGCGCAACCAATAGGCAGCGTATCGCGTGCCTGAGCACCAAACATAATTATGTTAACATATTGTTACATAATATGACCTGCTCAAACTATGCATGTAATTAAAATAACCCAGACAAAGACAACATACAGCACTTATTAGACGAAAATTACATCGCTTGTTTGAAATAATGCTCATTCAGACACCAAACGTATGTTTTACATCGGGTGACCGGAAAGATGCGCAATGGGATACTGCGCACAAACAAAAGTGTGCACAAAAAATGGGCGAAAAAGGATTTTTTAAATCGATCGTTTATGGACGTAAACAAAGAATGAATACATGTAGCCCACACTGCAAACATAATAAATAATTTTTCCCCGACATATGACAAAAGTGTATTTGTATAGTTTGTATTTGTGCATTGTTGTGTTTACGCTGTTTTCGTATGCGTATTTTTCCGTCGTCTGAGCATTTTTCTGGGAATCCTTAGGTAGACATAAATTACATAACTAAACAATGCGGATTGTAATTAGCATTTATCAAGTAAAAACTAAATAAACTAACAGTTTCACTCTGGATTAGAACCCACGACTTAAGAGATTCCATCGCTTTTCTGATCCCTATAAAACAGGGAATTAAAATGATTAGAAACGATTTTCATTGTTACCAAAATATCCGCGCGCTTCTGTCCATCAATCGTCTGACTGTGCTGGTGTCGTCTGCGGCTTAAGCCACCAGCCCTGCACGTATTTACTTTTAATCAGCTGCTCGGCTACCGGCGACAGTGATGCATTTTTTTCTGGCCTGCGACAGGCTGACCGGATTATCCACGAAATTTAATAAGATATCCACGCCAGGGTCATCCATCAGCGGCTCGCGCTGGAGTAAATGGTGTAAATGGATAAATATGACGCGAACGTCTGGAGGCTGATCCACTCGTCGATCATGGCGCTGGGGTTCAAATCCCACTTTAACATCTAACAGGCTTGTTGATTGTTGTTTTGGTGAGGTGGGGTGATCTCCCTTAAATATGGGCTTGTTGATTATTGATTTAGGGAAGTGGGGTGATATCCCTTAAACACCGGATTGTTGATTGTTGATTTAGGGAGGTGGGACGACAATAAAAGATTCGAGGCGATGATCGGGTCTTGAAGACTCTGTATCCGGTGTTGAGCTAGGTTCGACCGTAAATGACGTCCTGAAATTGTACCCGTTCACGTCCACCTCAATACACCCGCCATCGTCATACACTGTCATTATCGTCTGGTCAGCTCACCCCCCCTACTTTAAAATAACAACCTGGTTACCAGAATCTTTCAAAAAAATAACCATAACTCTAAATCAACATTTTCATCATGATATGATTTTAAAGAACTAAAAATGAAATTATTACCTCAATCTACTAGGTTCCCTTCCATTTTAATGTACAAATTCCACATTCCCCCCCCCCCCTGCCCATTCCTCCGACGGTAAAAAGACAACACGACCACCAGTAAGTCCGACAAAAATTTACTCGACCGAAATCACCTGCCTCCACTACACCATAAAACAATATTCCACCGCAGATATCACCTGCCTCCACTACACCATCAAACAATATTCCACTGCCCAAATCTCCTGCCTCCACTACACCATCAAACAATATTCCACTGCCCAAATCTCCTGCCTCCACTACACCATCAAACAATATTCCACTGCCCAAATCTCCTGCCTCCACTACACCATCAAACAATATTCCACTGCCCAAATCACCTGCCTCCACTACACCATAAAACAATATTCCACTGCCCAAATCACCTTCCTCTTCTACACCATAAAACAATATTCCACTGCCCAAATCACCTGCCTCCACTACACCATAAAACAATATTCCACCGCCCAAATCACCTGCCTCCACTACACCATAAAACAATATTCCACCGCCCAAATCACCTTCCTCTTCTACACCATAAAACAATATTCCACCGCCCAAATCACCTTCCTCTTCTACACCATAAAACAATATTCCACTGCCCAAATCACCTGCCTCCACTACACCATCAAACAATATTCCACTGCCCAAATCACCTGCCTCCACTACACCATAAAACAATATTCCACTGCCCAAATCACCTGCCTCCACTACACCATAAAACAATATTCCACCGCCCAAATCACCTGCCTCCACTACACCATCAAACAATATTCCACTGCCCAAATCTCCTGCCTCCACTACACCATAAAACAATATTCCACCGCCCAAATCACCTGCCTCCACTACACCATAAAACAATATTCCACCGCCCAAATCACTTGCCTCCACTACACCATAAAACAATATTCCACCGCCCAAATCACCTTCCTCTTCTACACCATAAAACAATATTCCACTGCCCAAATCACCTGCCTCCACTACACCATCAAACAATATTCCACTGCCCAAATCACCTGCCTCCACTACACCATAAAACAATATTCCACTGCCCAAATCACCTGCCTCCACTACACCATAAAACAATATTCCACCGCCCAAATCACCTGCCTCCACTACACCATCAAACAATATTCCACTGCCCAAATCTCCTGCCTCCACTACACCATAAAACAATATTCCACCGCCCAAATCACCTGCCTCCACTACACCATAAAACAATATTCCACCGCCCAAATCACTTGCCTCCACTACACCATAAAACAATATTCCACCGCCCAAATCACCTTCCTCTTCTACACCATAAAACAATATTCTACTGCCCAAATCACCTTCCTCCACTACACCATAAAACAATATTCCACCGCCCAAATCACCTGCCTCCACTACACAATAAAACAATATTCCACTGCCCAAATCACCTGCCTCCACTACACAATAAAACAATATTCCACTGCCCAAATCACCTGCCTCCACTACACCATAAAACAATATTCCACTGCCCAAATCACCTGCCTCCACTACACCATAAAACAATATTCCACTGCCCAAATCACCTGCCTCCACTACACCATAAAACAATATTCCACTGCCCAAATCACCTGCCTCCACTACACCATCAAACAATATTCCACTGCCCAAATCACCTGCCTCCACTACACCATCAAACAATATTCCACTGCCCAAATCACCTGCCTCCACTACACCATCAAACAATATTCCACTGCCCAAATCACCTGCCTCCACTACACCATAAAACAATATTCCACCGCCCAAATCACCTGCCTCCACTACACCATCAAACAATATTCCTCCTGCCTCCACTACGCCATAAAACAATATTCCACCGCCCAAATCACCTGCCTCCACTACGCCATAAAACAATATTCTACTCAATCAGATCTACCCGACCTAATCAATCGTCTGCAACTGTTTCTAATACACTGCGGGGCCGTGTTGTCCAGTAAATCCAGCCATCTCATTCACCCGATATTTTATCGCTGTCTCCCGCAACAATATCTTCATAAGCCAAGAAATAAACTCATCATCATTCTGATGTCGTAAAAACAAACACGCACTAGGCATTCATAAACTTGTTCTTTTATTATCGCTATTGAATTATGTCCCCTGCAAAGGGAGGTAAATAGCCGCACCGTCTTCTTCGGCGAGTTGTATCACAATCATTTATCTTCCTTTGTTTATCGATTTGGTAGTACGTGGTTTGGCCGTCTACACATGCGTTAGGCTATTGATAAATATTTGAGTTTTATCAGGAGCGAATGAAAATCGTATTCACGGCCAGCGGCCCGGGGTGATTTATCGTTGGCTGACTGTGGGAGGCTGCAAGCGAGGCCAGGATCTTGGCCTATGGGTCTCATGGCCATCAGTGGCCCATGGATAAATGTAGTTTTGGGAGTTCTAATATTAGACCCTTACCACAACGTATACGGCGCGGCGTAAGATCTCCTGACAGCAGTGTTAGACTCGAAGCCAGTTGACTTGAGTGTAGATTTCTACCGCTATCAAGTAAGAGGCACTTAAAATCAACATCGTTCCAGTTTTCACCGTTACCTGGACAGGTTGATTCGTGTTTCCTTGACATTGATGATCAGACTTTAAGGCTTTGTATCCACAAAGGCGAGGGCCATAGTCTTCAAGTAAGGACATAAAGTATTTCTGACACATCGGTTACACCATAAAAAATTTTTTTCATGTGTTTAATGGGAGTGTACTATATCTAAGGCCCGTTGAAATCTAACAAATTTTTGGGCTAACGTTTGAACTTTCGACAAAAGGAAAGGAGATTCAGTTTTTTAAACACAATAATAACCAACAAAAACATTTAAGAAAGTTAGAAGCATTGCTCATTGTAAAAATGTAAATCTTTCATTAAATCAGTGATTTAATTAGTAATTACTTTCGGGTTACTTTAGGGGTTTTATTTATATTTTAATTTGCGTTTAAATAACTGGTGTTAGAATTTTTTTATTTGAAATGTTCTGCGTGTTAAGGTCTAGCATCTACATTTATCCGGGGTCTCAAGAACAATCATTAGGAACATGTTGCCTGCTTTAAGTCATCAGAAACAGAAAAAAAAAAAAAAAAAAAAAAAAAAAAAAACTTAAAAACTTGCGATTGAAACGGGAGGTCAAATTAGAAGCAAACCACTCGATCAGGGGACAGCACTCCCGCCTCGCTAATGAGACAAATACACAAATGAGGGGCTCAACTTGTTAAAAAATTGTGAATGTGAAAAAAAAAACCCCATGGCAAACATGCGCAATGTGAGGCAAATCTAAGGTCGGAACAGATATTGTGTGGGATGGTGGGTAGAAACATTCGCTTGTGTGGGTGGCAAAAGTTGTGTGGGTGGCAAATGTTGTGTGTGGCAAAAGTTGGTTGTGTGGGTGGCAAATATTGTGTGGGTGGCAAAAGTTGTGTGGGTGGCAAATGTTGTGTGTGGCAAAAGTTGGTTGTGTGGGTGGCAAAAGTTGGTTGTGTGGATAGTCGAAATTAGCTAGGTTCCTCAACAACAGAAACCTTCCAAAATATGTGTCCAGCTTTATGGATTGCATGGACATATCTACTAGGAATATATTTATCAAAATCGTATTGTAAATATTAGCCATATACTAGCAGTTCTGATAGATGAGTTATAAAAAACCACCCAGTGTGAGGTGAATAGAGATATTACAATAGACATCTAAGCTGTGATATTGACCTACACTCTGAAGAAGGTGATAAACGTAGGTGATAACCTAGACATTCACACGTTATGAAGTATTGGTCGTCTACAACAACAAACACCCGGACACCTGACCTAGTTTCATTTATCTGGTTGACCCCTGACCTAGTTTCCCCTATCTGGATGACCCCTCCCCATTTACAACACAACCACAGATGTAAGGTTATGATGGACAGAATGTTGATGACGAAAACACGACACGTCACTTAGACCATTGTAAGCACATTTCCAAATTTAGGTTTTTTACCTACCAGGTAGTTTTTTGCCTACCTGTATGTTTTTACCTAGATCTACCTGTAGGAGATGCCGAAAGATGCCAATAGGCGTCACGGCTCTGCGTGGAATGATGGCGGTTTTAATTACCCCCACTTGAGGGTGTGCTAAAAATAAATAAAAAACGGTTTACCTTTACAGATTCATCAGTGGTTAAAAACGTGGGGTCGTACAGGTATACCCGGGCTAACGAAATGCTCACTGCTTTCTACAGTACAAACAAATAAAATTCAGCTCAAGTTTAACGTTTTTAAATTCCTATTGATTTTTTTTCGAAAACTTAATACTTTGCCTCAAGGTGTTTTTGTTTACAATTTTTTCCCTCCTTATCTCAATTGCCTGTTTGTCCAACGTAATGGTGTAGCGTATTTGTTTAACATAGTTCCACCGAGTGTTTATTTAACATAGTTCTAATGATATTTGTTTAGCACGTTTGTGAAGGGAGTTGCTCAGTTGAGCTGCTAAAATAATAAACGACTTTCACTTAACGCAAAGCGTGAGCACACAAATCGTCCATTTTCTAGTAGATGTTATCTGTTGATTTAATTTAAAGTAGGTTTTATTCCTATCATTGGGATCGAATAACATGACAACAGATAAACATTAATTGTATAAAAACATAAAACATTAACTGGTAATAAAACTTCGAGACGCTATAAAAGTGAGTACACAAATTAGAATATGTTTAGGACAGCATGGCTTCTTTCAGCTTTACCCTTAACTGTAATCAGCCCCCCCTCCCCTTTTTACAGCTATAGCCAGCTGTTAAGCAATAGAAAAACGCGTAAGGCTTCTAGAGTTATGTCCCTGTAATGATAACATTCGAATTGTTCAATACAAAGAAGTGGAAATGTAATTTCTTTGAGTTGAAAAAGGTTAGGACAAATCCTTACATCACAAGTTTGGATGGGTTTGGATGGAAATGGAATGCCTAACAACTGCGACAGAACACCTAACAACTGCGACAGAACACCTAGCAACTGCGACAGAACACCTAACAACTGCGAGAGCATGAATGCCTAACAATTGCCAGGGAACGCCCACCAACTGTTTCGATGGAATTGTTTCAGCAACTTGACTCAACGCACCACCCAGCGAGCGGGGGGCGGGTAGAGAAAGAAACAATTAAGCGCAGGGCTATCACTTAACACAAGCAGACTTTAAGTGCAGCCCGTCCAAACAATACCAGCTCCTGGAAGTCTGGCACCGAACAAAAAACGGTTGTCTAGAACCAGACGAGAAGTGACTGACAAGTCTGACGCCAGACTTATTACAGGGGTCACAGCTTGTGGTCAGGCTGGCGGTCACTTTATGAAATCAATCAAGATTTCTTTCTTATTTTATGCTGAAGTTAGTTTTGTTTTCTTAAAAAATACGTCAGTTTTAATTTCAAAATTAAATAAGAAGGTAAATTTAATATTTTTTTTTTGCGAAATATGTTAAGGTGTCAATATCTCTTTCTAATTTGGTCAATACATTTCTGTTTGGTACTAGTTTAATAAATACTATATGGTATTGTTTCTATAGAATTTAAAGAACAAACAATAACTTTATTTCTAGTTTACAAAGTAAATTATTGTGATGAGATAATGTATTTACTATGTACCAGAAAAAACATATATGTAAAAATGAAATGTTCCTTCCGATCAAAAGCTGTAATTTGTTACAATGAAAAGGTTTTCCCGATTAAAAACTCTGTGTGACAATGAAAAAGTTTTCCCGATTAAAAACTCTGTGTGACAATGAAAAAGTTTTCCCAATTAAAAACTCTAATGTGTGACAATGAAAACGTTTTCCCGATTAAAAACTCTAATCTGTAACAATGAAAAAGTTTTCCCGACTAATAACTCTAATCTGCGACAATGAAAAAGTTTTCCCAATTAAAAACTCTAATGTGTGACAATGAAAAAGTTTTCCCGATTAAAAACTCTAATCTGTAACAATGAAAAAGTTTTCCCAAATAAAAACTCTGTGTGACAATGAAAAAGTTTTCCCGATTAAAAACTCTAATGTGTGACAATGAAAAAGTTTTCCCGACTAAAAACTCTAATCTGCGACAATGAAAAAGTTTTCCCGATTAAAAACTCTAATGTGTGACAATGAAAAAGTTTTCCCGATTAAAAACTCTAATCTGCGACAATGAAAAAGTTTTCCCGATTAAAAACTCTAATGTGTGACAATGAAAAAGTTTTCCCGATCAAAAACTCTAATGTGTGACAATGAAAAAGTTTTCCCATTTAAAAAACTCTAATCTGTAACAATGAAAAAATTTTCCCGATTAAAAACTCTAATGTGTGACAATGAAAAAGTTTTCCCGATAAAAAACTCTAATCTGCGACAATGAAAAAATTTTCCCGATTAAAAACTCTAATGTGTGACAATGAAAAAGTTTTCCCGATAAAAAACTCTAATCTGCGACAATGAAAAAGTTTTCCCGATCAAAAACTCTAATGTGTGACAATGAAAAAGTTTTCCCATTTAAAAAACTCTAATCTGTAACAATGAAAAAATTTTCCCGATTAAAAACTCTAATGTGTGACAATGAAAAAGTTTTCCCGATAAAAAACTCTAATCTGCGACAATGAAAAAATTTTCCCGATTAAAAACTCTAATGTGTGACAATGAAAAAGTTTTCCCGATAAAAAACTCTAATCTGCGACAATGAAAAAATTTTCCCGATTAAAAACTCTAATGTGCGACAATGAAAAAGTTTTCCCGATTAAAAACTCTAATCTGTGACAATGAAAAAGTTTTCCCGATTAAAAACTCTAATGTGTGACAATGAAAAAGTTTTCCCGATAAAAAACTCTAATCTGCGACAATGAAAAAATTTTCCCGATTAAAAACTCTAATGTGCGACAATGAAAAAGTTTTCCCGATTAAAAACTCTAATCTGTGACAATGAAAAAGTTTTCCCGATTAAAAACTCTAATGTGTGACAATGAAAAAGTTTTCCCGATAAAAAACTCTAATCTGCGACAATGAAAAAATTTTCCCGATTAAAAACTCTAATGTGCGACAATGAAAAAGTTTTCCCGATTAAAAACTCTAATCTGTGACAATGAAAAAGTTTTCCCGATTAAAAACTCTAATGTGTGACAATGAAAAAGTTTTCCCGATAAAAAACTCTAATCTGCGACAATGAAAAAATTTTCCCGATTAAAAACTCTAATGTGCGACAATGAAAAAGTTTTCCCGATTAAAAACTCTAATCTGTGACAATGAAAAAGTTTTTCCCATCGTCCAGGCGATCAAGGATGTGTTCCCACGGCTTGGATTAAGACAACTTAAGCTCTAATCTCTAGCTCCAACACAGGCCGAAACAAAAACCTTACCAACAGGAAATCGATCAGTGTTTTTTTTTGTTTTAATCCACGGCTTAAAATCCTTCAGACAGAGGATTCTGGGATCAAATTAAAACACGGCATGAAGCTGTTGGGAAAATGTGGACAGGTTGATGTAGCAACATGGTGCAGTAGAGTGATGCTGTTACATGTCTTTAATATGGTGCAGTAGTGTCTTAGTTGGTGTAGCATTGGTTTTACATGGCGGAGTAGACTGATTTAGGTTGGTGTAGCTGTAGTTTAATATAGTGCATTGGTGTGTCTTTGTGTAGCTCTGGATTAACAATAGGCATTAGAGTCATAGGTTAGTGAAGCACTGGTTTAGAATGACACAGTGGTGTGTCGTAGTTGATGTAGCTCTGGTTTATTATATGGATGTGGAGTCTTTGCAGTCACCCACAAAACACAGTGGCTTCTATAATGAAAAAAGGACCCGTTATATCTAGAAGACACAGCAGCTTCTCTATAGCCATAGGGCTGGGGAGGGGGGGGGGGGGGGGTGGAGGGGGGGGGTAGGCAACAACGATAAGGTTAACTCAGTCGACCATCTACAGCAGTATAGACCTCGTCTTATTGATATCACTTTCTATACAGGCCTAACTGTATATGTCACTGTCCCTTATAATGAAGTGTAAACTACTCAAAATATACCAAATATCATTAAGTGTATAACAGATTCAGTTACTTATTAAAACACTGTAACTTAAACAGGTAACGCTGTGTCAATGAAATAAACAGCGCTGCATTATTTCAACCAACTACAAATACAGCAACAACACCAGATTTTCGACGCGTAGTTTCAAACTTTAATTTCCCATTTTGTTTTCAATTGGTACTACAGTGTAACATTTTTTTTAACGAAACGTTGGTCACAGTTTCAAGCAGTAGTGGTAAATGTCTGCACAAAAGTTAACCTCAGTAAGACTCTCGGAACTATAAAGTATTGTAGAAACAATGCTATTCGATGATGACATCTTAACACGGATTGGTTGATTCGTTTTGTGGTTCTAAAAATAGAATATATGCTCTATCAAGAATTTGATCATTTTTGTGCTGTCGACCGTTGTTGAAACATGACCCAGCAGAGCTAATGAGGCGAGCTCTTCTGTCTGGGAGGGGGAAAATGATGTCGAGGACACCCCAGTGCCACCCCCATCTAATGGGGAAGACCCGGGTCTTTGATCTGAGGGTCGCCGCTCCTCCCCTCCCCCACTCATATTACATCAGCGAACAACTGGGGTCGCATGGAGCCTCCTCCCCCTCAAACAACGGCGGTCACGTGATGACCGTACTCCCATGGCAGCCGGACTATAAATCAGCCATCCACCGCCCCCCTAGATGACCATCTTTCATTAACCCCCCTCATTATGGGGTCACAGCAACCCAGTTCCACGTCGTCAAAGTTCAGGATAATTGTCAGGTCCTTGATTACAAGGCCACGGTGTCCACTCGCCTTCTTTACCTTTTTCTTCCTACAAGTTTTAAAAATCCCATCTGTAATTCTCGTGTAATTAACCACAGCAGGCTTCTTCCTTTGTGCTGATGGCTCAAGATGATGGCTCGATTACATCGCTTGTAGCAACAACTACTAGAGGGAGTGGTCCACCAACAGCCCACTATGGAAACTTCTCTATAGGTCCACAAACAGCCCGCAGTGGACTAACCTCGATGTAAGGTCCACCAACAGCCCACAGTGTAGTAGAGTGGTCCACCAACAGCCCGCAGCGGACTAACCTCGATGTAAGGTCCACCAACAGCCCACAGTGGACTAACCTCGATGTAAGGTCCACCAACAGCCCACAGTGTAGTAGAGCAACAAAAAGCCAACAAATTATGATCGATATGTTTGAAATCTTTCTGCCACGGTGATCAATAGTTAGCTAGTAACACGCGGAGATCAAAGACAAATTTCAAAAATAAAAAAATTATGAAGCTCACTATTGTACAAGTGCTGTTATTAACAGCTTAAATTTTCAATGTTTTTCTTTAATCAAACCGTTAGATTTTATTTGTTGAATTGTGTTTTTTTAAAGGCTCAAAACAATTTTTTTTTAAAAGACATCGTCGTTATTATGGTCGATAGTTAATACAAAAATTATCTAGATCACAAGAATCGATTAATCTTGTCTGACAGAATTGTTCGATTTGTCAGTGCTATTGTGTAGCTGGAGACTTATTGCGATCACAGGCGAGTTTACAGCGAAAATAAAACAAGAAGGTGACGACAATCACTAAATATATTGTCCTTAAATGTATTTTTTAAAAATAGTTGGTAAAGGCGATCATCTAAATCTTAATTTCCACCCTTTTTACGATATTTGGTGACATTCTTAAAAACAGACAACTGACTTTTATTTTTCTATAAACGACAGGAATTTCTGGTTAAAAAGTTCAATTAGAGGCACGATCTATTTTGAGGGCGGAGCGAAAAAAGTTGTATTTGGAGGTATAGAGGAAATACGATCTATTTGAGGTATGTGGGATAGAATTGAACTACTCGATGCTATAAATGCCCTTGACCTTCAGCATAAACGGGCATCGATTCATCTCAAGTGTGGTACACCTAGTACTCCAACATACGCTGCACGGTTCTCCCCCTTGTCTGGAATTATCCCCCTTGAGTTCTCCCATTTAGTGAGTTGAATGCAGGACAAAGGGGAAGCGATCAGAGGCTATAATTACGGCAAGAGTTGATGTCACACTCGCGCTAAACGGTGGAGGGAGGGAGGGGGGTATGTGCTGATGACTGGAGCTAGGTGCTGGCAATCTGGAGACAGTTCTAGAACAATGTTCTCATTAGACTGACACGTCAGAACCGCTCTTGTCATGCAGGTCTAAATGAACCGTAGGTGTGGTTCGTTCAGGAGTATAGGAGGGGGGGGGGGATTTTTATTAAAGTATCGTCCTATTACAGGTGGAGTGAGTTGATTTATGTTTTGCGTATAATCAAACTGCGCTTGTTAAATGCTGTGCATGAGATGCATTTCACTTTATCTCAAATAAGAGGTAAAAACTATCTGATGAGCCTAACCCAACTCATTGGGCCCCTAAAAACGTCATCCATTTAACCGCCTTTTATCATAGCAATTTTAACATACACTTCTCATATATATATATATATATATATATATATATATATATATATATATATATATATATATATATATATATATATATATATATATATATTTGTTTGTGTTTGTGTTGTGTTTTTGTTTGTTTTATTCTGTTCCAAAGTTGGTACATTTAAAAAAGATTTACCGTGGCGGAGCACGGGATGCAGCTAGTATATATATATATATATATATATATATATATATATATATATATATATATATATATATATATATATATATATATATATCACTTTACCCTTCACACTACACCCAATATAACTCACTTCTGCCCAACTTCAGCCTACAAAGGCTGTCTGAGTCTCCTCATCGATACAATTAGAAGCTACCTTAGGGGGTTGGTTGAAAGTCAGACTTTGATGACAATTTATTAACACTAACTACCAGACTAGCACAAGTTTAATTGTCATCGGCAGTCTATAGCGTCTAGACCACGGGTTCCCAACCTGGGGGTCGCGACCCCCCTGGGGGTCGCGAAGGTCTTTCTGGGGGGTCGCCAACTGGTATACTAAACCTTAGTAATTTGAAACAAAACATAAATATTTAGAAGAATTTTTGAAATTCGGCTCCATTAAAATCACTGGAAATGTAATAGTGAAGAAACAAAGCGCACTGTACAAAGTTGTTCTCAGTCACGAATCTATGAAATCTTCAAAACTAAAACGTCATTTGAGACGAGTCATTCGGAACACACCAAAAAATATATGGAGTTCTTTCGTCGATAAGAAGCTAGAGGCAAACGCCAGAGACTTGATCGAACAGGAAGTTTTCACCAGCATTAGTGCAAGCAAGCATCAAATGAAATCGCGATAGAAATTGCCAAGCAAAAAAAAAAAAAAAAAAAAAAAAAAAAACAATAGGAGAAAATCTCATCAAACGCTGCCTGTACGTAAATGTTAAATAACACATTTTTATTGAAATTAAGCTTTCACCATTGTCAGTTTTTCAAGTTGATAAATCAACAGACGTGAGTTTGTGTTCGCAGTTGATGGTCTGTTTCGATATTCATGCGGATGATAGCAAAGATAAAAGAGTTGCTCTTTTGTGAAGATAGCATGGAGAAAATAAATATCTTTTTTGAAACTGGGTGATTAAAATGGGTTAGAACGGCTGTGGGGGTTTGTGCGGATGGTGCGCCATCTATGTTTAGCTCAAAATCGGGCTTTCAGAAAACAGAAAAGATTTAGCTCCCTAACCACTGCCCTAACCAATTGACATCAAGAGTCCATTGCTAGTATAAGTCGTAAATTATATAAAATCTGAAGCCTCCAAAGAACTGAGCAAAAACATTAATATAGATCACGAGGTTCTGCTCTTCTACACTACAGTACGCTGGCTGTCAAACGAAATGTTGTAAATTGTGTTTTTGAGTTGAAATCTGAAATCAAATTGTTCTTGGGAGTGCAAAAGAAAAACAAGACATTTTGGTATACTTAAAACGACACAGAGTGGTTGGAGAGAGTATCATACCTAGCAGATATGTTCGAACATCAAGATAAACTTTAACCTGAAGCTTCAGGGAAGATGAGCAAATATTATAACTTTCCATGATAATCTCGGGGCATTTTTATCAAAGCTGCAAAATCGGTAAAGAAAACAAATCTTGGAAATATTGTAAATTTGAGAAACTCTGCGGTGTGGTAGATGAATCTGATTGTGAGATAATTAAAGTTTTGAAAGAAGCGATTTCTGGGCATCTTGAATATCTTGAAAACGAACTGCATCGCTATTTCTCTGAGCTGAAAAAAGAAGAATCTGCATTTACGCATTACCCATTCTCTTCTTCCCTTGATGTTGCCAGCATTCCCGATGAATTACAAGATGAATTCTTTGATTTGCAGAATGATTCCGAGTAAGATGAAAAACTGCAGACACAGTTTTGGTGTAGTATTCACCATTCATACCCAAACGTACATTTGATTGACTTATCGATAATATATTTTCAACACTATTCTTCGATTAAAAACAAAATTAAGATAATTATAATGACATAGGTTGGCGTTTACAATTTTTTTTTTTAAATTAAAAACTTAACCACGAAGGTTTAGTGAAAAGTATGCAATTTTACTCATGCTATTAAAACAGTTATCAATAGTAGTTCATATTGAAAGTCTACTTCTTCTTCTTCTTCGTTCTTAATTATTAGTGTTGAAGGGGATCGAGATTTATCTGCCAGTGGGGTTGAACTTGAGACTGTTCGAATTTATCAACCATGAGCTTTTTGCCGACTCGACCACGCCTCCAACACAATTAAGCGTTACGTGTCAACTGGTTATGCGCCATTGAGGCCATTGACTCCGATTTCAGCCTGCTTTTCTTTTTGGATTTGCTTCCATAGCCTTTGTCCAACCAAGAACAAACTACAAGGCAGCAGTTGTTTAATTTTGGAGTTGTCTCTCCTAGAAGAGTGGCTGTCCCCAGCTAACGAGCCTCATCTGCCCGAGGGTTCGAACTCGAGACTTTTCGGTTTAGCAACCATGAGCTTTACCGACTCGACCACGCCGACCCCTGAAAGTCTACTAGAAAATCTTATTTTAGTGCTTATTAATTTCCATACTAATTTCGGCTTTTTAATTCTATGGGGGTCGCGGGTCACTTACTTTTTATAAAAGTGGGTCGCCACTAGAAAAAGGTTGGGAACCACTGGTCTAGACGTTGTCGCAAAAATCGACAACAGCCTCTCGCATGCAAGTTATGTGGGCTGAAATCAAATAAACAACACCTTCGTAATTAGAGAGGCTGGAATCAAAGAGACCGCAACCACCGTGGTGTTGAGAGTCTGGGGTAGATCGGTACCGTATCGTCTGATGCCATTGTCTAATACAATAAAAGTACGCGGACAAAGGAATCGATCTTCCCACGTCGATGTTAGCACATTCATTGATATTCCTGCCTTTGATCCGGTTTTAGTGGATAATCTATGTGACCTTTCACGACATTTCTACGGCTAGCCTTGACCTTTAGTGCTGTATAATTTATCATGCGTTAGTAAGACATTTCACATTCTATAACCCAGCTTGCTGCTTCGATTATATTTCATGATTTTTTTTCTCTAAATAAGCTCCGATGATTTATTTTTACTCTCGCGTATAAAAAGGAAGAATAATAAAAATGGAATTCTAGTAATCTCCCATTATATAGAAAAAAAAAGTTGTCGCCCTTTACTGACTAAAATTGTCCCCCTTGAGCAGGAATAGTCAAGCGTGTTCACGCGGATTGACAGGCGTGCGGACAGGGGAGGGAAGAAGGTAGAGCAAACATCAACTGTGGATATTAGTCCCCCTTTGTTGACTCAGCTACCGAGGGAACTCTCCTCCTGCTTTAAGAAATCCCAGCCTCCGCCCTCAGAGAATTCCACGAACGCGCGGGTTCAAATCCCATCGGGGGTATACGTTTCTGGCATTTTAGAACATCGTGCGTATGGGTCGGATGCTTAAGGGCAGTAAATCTTTGAGGGCGTTATAAACAAGGCAAGGCTAGTTATTGGCCTTTAGAATTGCACGGTGCCACAGGCATCCCGCTACTAATTTAGATAATGAGCGGCAGAAGCGGTGCTAGACGTATAATTTCTCCCTGGGTATTCATTAGAAAGCTTCAGGGTAAGACAACCGATCTAGGTTTGATGTATGCTAGCACAGGTTGTACGGCTAATCGGATTAACCTCGACGGCAGGGAAGTGGTTCTGTGCTGTGTGTAGGTTCTGTGTTCATTTCCTCTCAAGATGTTACTCTACTGAATCTAAAACAAAGGTTTACATAGGAGTGTATGTAAAATTGTATAGATTGGCTGATATATTTATAAAAGTACCCCACTAAGATAAAGGATTTAAAGACTTATAAAATATAATCTAAACAAACCCAGTGAGGTAAAACAACATGAAACGCACTAGCATGAGTCTGTTGCTGTTATTTCCAGCTGTTAGATCCTGCGAATTTAAAACAAAATTTGAGCCGTTTTTCATGATTCCCAAAACAATTGTAAAACTCAACGCGTTAGCATATAGACCTAGAGCTTTGTCGGCTGTTGAATATTCAAGCCCTCTTTACGTTATACCAAAACGTGACAGAAATAATTTGATTGGGCACAGAATGTAACATGTAACAACTAGTTAGACTAACCATTAAAACGTTGGGACGAAGGTAGACAGACAGGGTGGAGAGTTTACAGGTGTGCCAGTATGTCTGTATTTGGGAGTAGATCTACTTGGATTAATTCAATGTGTAGTTTAGGGCGGTGTGCATTTGTCACAGTACAAAGTTTAAGGATAAATCAGGACACCAGATCACCTAATGAATGTTGATCTGCATCTTTGACGTGAGTTACCCCACGCCCCGTCCAATACACGAGGTGACATATACCACCAATTAGGTGACCTGTATCACCAGTACATTGGACTGTATCACCACTGTGGTGACCTGTATCAAATCTGTAAGCCAAGAGTTACCCAAACCCCGCCCTCCCCCGTGGGCTGATCACGTGTCTGATAACCCACCAACCAGGTGTATCTTACAGGTGAGACAGACGAAATAGTTTATGAAATGGCAGAGTCAACATCCATCACGTTAATGTTTTTCTTATCGCTCTAATAGAACTGCATGGTGGGAATAGCGCTACACAGCCAAACTACAAACAGCTGAACACATAAACAACAACACGGCCTAAATGCTCGAAAAATAACATCACTTTATTCAAATACCTAACCGTGAGATTTTTTTCCCCCTTGATAAGTTCCTTGTCCTAAAAAAATAAAACAGATGGTCGCCATGTTGTTGTTGCACGCGGTAGAAATGGAGCTTCCGGAAATGACGTTTCACATAAACAAACAGCAGACGAATTCAATTTCCTTACACACTTTTATTTACCGGCAAGGATTCCCTCAGTTGCGCCAGTGTCTGCTTCTTCATTGATCGAAAAAAATCTTCTCTTTTAAGAAGTTACTGCTAATTATCGCTTGAATAAAAATCAATATTGGCAATATTCGTCAACCCCTGGCGTATTGGCAGGGCAGTTAAATCTGGCAAGAGCTGCCGGTACAGATAATTACTTTTTGTTTCCTTTAGAGCCAGGTACCCGGTGACTTGGCTTAATTTGATACTTTTTAAAATACCGAACGGGAAAGAAAAAACTAGCAGGAAAAAAAAATGTACACGAAAATAAATTTGATTTATTCTGGGAGTGTTCGTGATTTATTTGAGCAAATGTAAATGGATTAATCGAGAAAAAGTAATTAAGATGGAGGGGAGGGTTAAATTAAATGTCGACTAAATAAAACGAATTAAAGAGGTTTTTTTTTACATTTCAGAAAGGAATTTGATTGGATTTTGCAGTTTATTAATATCTGCATTTTAGCTAGCTATCTAATGTATAGCATTATGCAGATTTTAAACTAAATATTTGAGTTGTTTGGTGGGTTGTTGGGGTGGGGGGGGGGTGCTCTAACAAGGTGCAGCCGCTCGGTGCTTCAGTGATAAGAGTCGGCATTAAATTTTAATGAAGATACACGCGCTAATGAGATGGGAGTGTCTAGGTTCGTGACGTCAAACTGTCAGAATTTTAAGCTATGCCGGGATGTCAGTCTTTTGGGCTTTCAGACTAGTGGGCTTACTGACTTATGGGCTTTCAGTCTTTTGGGCTTTCAGACTTTAGGGTTCCCAGACTTGTGGGCTTTCTGACTTATGGGCTTTCAGACTTTTAGTTTAAAATTGTAAGTTCCCAGATATTTGGGTTAACAGAATTTTGGGTTATCAGACTTTGGGATGTCACTCTTGTGGGATGTCATACTGTCAGGATTTAAAGCGCTTCTGCAGCCCGTGCTATCAGGCTGTTGGCCTGTCGGTGTGCATGTCGGTGTGCACGTAAACTTAATGTCACCTGTGACAGACCGCAGTCGCTGCAGTGAAGATAAACATTTCTGGCACTGCACCAAGAACAACCGGTGCACGTTTTGAGACGGAACATCTGGGGGTCGGAGTGACGTAATGTGGCAGGGTACTCAAATAAATGGGTTACGTGAGGAGAGGCGATGGGTGGGCGGAGTGGAGGGGTGGGGCGGGGCGGGGAGGGTGGGGAGGGGAGTACACGTGTAACCGGAAAGTGTTTTTGCGAGTTAATTATCTGACACAGGAAATTAGGCTGGGGGTTGTGTGTATAATGATAGGTAAACAGTTAGGCCTGGGAATGTGTAGTGGTGTTGGGAGTCAGTGGTGTAATATAGGAGTCAGTGGTGTAGTGTAGAGTCAGTGGTGTAGTGTAGAGTCAGTGGTGTAGTAGGAGTCAGTGGTGTAGTGTAGGAGTGTAGGAGTCAGTGGTGTAGTATAGGAGTCAGTGGTGTAGTGTAGAGTCAGTGGCGTAGTATAGGAGTCAGTGGTGTAGTAGGAGTCAGTGGTGTAGTGTAGGAGCATAGGAGTCAGTTGTTTAGTGTAGGAGTCAGTGGTGTAGTATAGGAGTCGTAGTGTAGTGTAGAGTCAGTGGTGTAGTGTAGGGAGTCAGAGATGTAGGGAATCAGTGATGTGGTAAAGGAGTCAGTGGTGTATTATAGGAGTCAGTGGTGTAGTGTAGGAGTCATTTTTGTAGTGTAGGAGTCAGTGTGAAGTATAGGAGTCAGCGGTGTATTATATGAGTTAGTGGTGTAGTGTAGGGAGTCAAAGTTGTAGGGAATCTGGTGTTATTTAGGTAAATCTGTGATATAATGTAGAGAGTCAGTGATGTAGGGAATCAATAGTGTAGTGTAGTGAGTCAGTGGTGTGGGAGTCAATGTTGTTGGAGTCAATGGCACCGTGGTCCACGTTTCGGCCATACCTCAGGACCACTGACACCCCTCCCCACCCGCATATCTATCCTACTTTATGCACACCTTAGATTACACCAAATTTCAAGTACTCACCTCTTACATATGGCTCGTCCTTGTGACGTTCATGGAATTCCCGATGATATAAATATCCAACTTGTTTATTTCCGCGCAGATGACGCCAAGAACTCTACATCTTATCACATGGGCTGCACACAGGGAATACCCGTTTGTTTATTTATAACTCCCTCAAACCGTTATGCAGTAGTTTGTTAATGTCAGGCACCAATCAAAGCCAGTATATTTTGTCACGTGGTGGTGAGAATTCTGCTAGTCTGGAACCGGATTCAGCCGTTAGTTGCAGACCTGTGGAAGAGTGAGTCAGTTTTGTATTGATTGACAGCTCAGTAATTAAGTAACTTTTGTTCTAGTGGTGGCAAGGGGCAGTAAGAAAAAGTGAACGGAAGTGACCAAAGTAAACACGGTTACGTAATGTAAGATAAATAAAGCCGTCAAGGGGAGGTAATTGTGTTAGGAGGAGGGGAGAGAAGAACACATAAAAAACAAATCGGTTTTGTCAAGCGGGTCGGGCATATAGGTTCCCGTGCGTGAGAGTAGGGTCGGGGGGGGGGGGGGGAATTGATTTTAGGGCCAGCGTGTGTTTGGGTAGATAGGAAAATACTGGCGGTTAGGAGATTGAATAAGACTGATTGATTGGTTATTGATGTGTAGTTGAGAAAAGGGAAGGTAAAGTATTCACCGACGACAGGAAGTGAAACGTGATGTCATCAAACAAAAGGTGAGACGGGCTGACGTTTGGGCGCACCGCTGCACGTGTCAGTGACAAAAGCTTGTGACAGGTGACAATCTATGTCATGACAGTGACAGCGTTAAATTAAAAATATGAGCGATATGTTGCTTGTGGTTGTATGGACCACATTAGATCAGCAACACCCCCCCCCCCCCCCCCCCCCACATTCCCTGTCCCACACATTAGATCAACAACACCCAACCCCCCCCCCCCCCACAATCTCTGTCCCACACATCAGATCAACAACATCCCCCACATTCCCTGTCCCACACATTAGATCAGCAACAATCCCCCCCCCCCCCCCACACACACTCATTCACTATCCCCCACCTAAGATCAGCGACGCCGCAACATTCCCTTCCCCACACTTCAGCTGACATCACGAGATATAACGTCTTAAAGTACTGGATGAGCTGCTAGCTTTGAGCTGATAAACCCACGTAATAAAACCACATGAACTTAAGCTAAGAATCACGTGATTTATAAATAGATCAAAAGATCTCATTGCTCTACACACCCAACCTACGTGATAAATTTTCAAAACATGATAAAAACTAAATGGATAATCTGCTAACACTCACGGAAACTAAAATAGTTTCGCTGAAGAGGCTATTTATCGAACATGTGATGTTATTGTATGAATTAGAGGAAACTGCTCTGAATAATTGTCTGACATCTGATATCAACATCAAATGACACATGACATCAGAATAATGCATGACCTAACAATTACTACAGTACATAACAAAGCTTCTTGTATACAGTGTAAAATCCCATGTAAACCATTCGCCTGTAAATCATCCCCCGTTAAACCAGTCCCTTTAGACTAGTCCCCCTAAAGGACAATTCCCTATAGACCATTCCCCTATAGACCAGCCCCTATTGACCAGTCCCCTATAGACCATTCCCCTGTAGACCCCAGTGGCATCCAGTGACAACAAGCAGTAACCAGGACAACGTGAGTACAACAACACGTGCACCCCCCCCCCCCTCTTTAACTCATCTTAATTGAATATTCCCCCGCACCGGCTGACAGACCGGGGCGGCACCGAGTGACGATATAAGGCCGAGTGCAGACAAGACCACAATATTCCCTTCTTTTTTTATTTTTACTTCCTCTCGTTCTATCGGCTGGCACATAACAATTGCAGATAATCTTGTCTCTCTGAGTCTCTCTGTGTCTCGGTGTGTCTGTGTCGCGCTGTGTCTTCGCTGTGTCTGTCGGTGTGTCTGTCTGTTGTGAATCGATGTTTCTCTCAACGGTATGATCAATCTGTGTGTTAGTATATCTGTCCGTGTGTCGATGCTATCTGTCTGTGTATTTACGTGTTGTTTTGTCTGCATCTCTATCTGCTGGCTTGTCTGCATATCTGTGTATGCACGTGTTGGTCTGTTTGTGCTTAAGTCTGTGTGTCTATATGTGTTTGCGAGTGTGTCTGTGTGTCTTTCTCAGTTTCAATCTGTTTAATCGTCAGTATCAAAGCTCACATATGAAATGAACCGCCTACATCTCCTATTTTGGTTCTATAAGTAAAATAATATGTATCCAGTTACCAGCTGTACAGACATCAAATGAAACACACAAGAAACCGATCTTTTCCATTGGGGCGTTTCGTCTCGCTCGTGCTAGACTGAGCGTGTAAAGTAGTTGGTTAACTTTGATAATCTTTCACTGCAGTAATGAGTCGACTAGATTCACATATGCCTTTTTTACCAGTTTCGTAAAACGATTTACTTGTGTTATAATTTTACTAGATTGACATCATACACATGAGGTGGAGTAAATACTAGCCTAGATGTGTTCTAGAGTACTGTCTAGCATAGGGAACACACCCAGGACCGTCGCCTATTGCATCAACCTCTTTAGCCCATCCACCAGTTCCACAGCCAGACAGGGAGGGGAGAGAGGTCAGAGAAGGAAGAGGTCAGTTTGTGATTAAATTAAGCGGCTCATGGCTCATGGTGCTACCCCCACCACCCCCCTCATCAAGGCGCAAGTGGTACCAGAGGATACTACTCTCTCTGATTCTCACGTGCACAATTCTACTCACACCATTAATATCAGCGCTGTAACTACGTTCTTTAAACAACATGCTTCATCGAATTAACATGAAAATATTGAAAGAAAACACTTTTAAAACTCGGTTAATTCCCCTACCGACTTCCTCCCCTTTTTCGGGATGAAGTGTACAAAAAATGGTTCTAAGAAAAGTACCTTACTTTAAGTTTAACACATGCATGACCTACTGCTTCAATATGCGAACATTAGCATCAATTACATTACAGCCTACATCAACACGGATGGGGGGAGGGGAGAGAGCAGGAGCGATAGCCGTTCCTGGGCTTATAATGGAGCAGATCAAATAACGGAATGCATTTTGGGAAGTCCCATTGAAATTATATTAATGGATTATGTTGCTTTAAAAACGTTGGCCTTTTAAAACATTGTTGCTTGTGTTATTTTAATCCTGCAATGGGGGGGGGGGGGGGGGGGGGGAGCGAGAATGAGAGAAATGGGCTAAAGTAGAGAGAGAGAGTGAGAGGAGAGAAAATTGGAAAGAAGAGTGACATTTCGAGTCTCTATTGAACAAACCAAACTGAATCTACTGGCCTGATCATATTAATTTAATTAAAATAATTGCCTAATTACTACTTTACTCAAAGAGGTTTATACATTTTTTTCAAGCTAGTAATTCTGAACACAAGTGGAAACATTTACATATAGATGTATTACCCACATCGAAGGAAACTTCAGAAATCATGTTGATATGAATCATTATGTATTTTCATTCAAATCTAAATTTACTTTCAGACTTCTGTAAAACATTTTCGACAAGGGATAATATAAATAACACGTGGCAGTTAAAGAAATGTGTGAACGCTAATTAACCAGCGCGTGAGTGGCTCAAAACCACAACAAAGAACCGTGAGAAATTAGCGAATAATTATCACGTGCTTTTCACTTCAGGGCATGCGCTGACTCAACGCTAGCGTGTAAAAACACGTAAACTGTGACGTAGTACGCATACCGCGTCTACCAAAACCTATAAATAGTCTATTTCCTCTACGAAAACATCAGAAATGGAAATACCGGGCAGGAACAACAGCACAAATGTCAGAAGTGATACCACAAATATGCTCACCACATTACGAGGTCCGCGAGAAAGACGGAGACTTTTGATTCATAGAAACATGTGTCACGGTCCCATCCGTCTCCATTAGTGCTCACTTTCAAATGCTGCACCGGTTGCCTGACCTTTCGCCCGTAGCCCGCGTCCACGGCATGCTAACCTTTAAAGTTATTCCACGAGCATCAGTCAAATACCTCGCCGTCTCGGTGGCGACGGGCCCGTACCCTAAGTCTCTGACGCCGAATTACTTCACAATAAAATCCCGACCCCAGCATCCGTTTCTATCTCATCCCGACCCCAGCATCCGTTTCTATCTCATCCCGACCCCAGCTTCCGTTTCTATCTCATCCCGACCCCAGCATCCGTTTCTATCTCATCCCGACCCCAGCTTCCGTTTCTATCTCATCCCGACCCCAGCTTCCGTTTCTATCTCATCCCGACCCCAGCATCCGTTTCTATCTCATCCCGACCCCAGCTTCCGTTTCTATCTCATCCCGACCCCAACATCCGTTTCTATCTCATCCCGACCCCAGCATCCGTTTCTATCTCATCCCGACCCCAGCATCCGTTTCTATCTCATCCCGACCCCAGCATCCGTTTCTATCTCATCCCGACCCCAGCATCCGTTTCTATCTCATCCCGACCCCAGCATCCGTTTCTATCTCATCCCGACCCCAGCATCCGTTTCTATCTCATCCCGACCCCAGCATCCGTTTCTATCTCATCCCGACCCCAGCATCCGTTTCTATCTCATCCCGACCCCAGCATCCGTTTCTATCTCATCCCGACCCCAGCATCCGTTTCTATCTCATCCCGACCCCAGCATCCGTTTCTATCTCATCCCGACCCCAGCATCCGTTTCTATCTCATCCCGACCCCAGCATCCGTTTCTATCTCATCCCGACCCCAGCATCCGTTTCTATCTCATCCCGACCCCAGCATCCGTTTCTATCTCATCCTAACCGCGGGTGCCGGATCTCTCACCTATAACTTTAATCTTTCTACACCCGCTCTCCCACTCGATTCCAACCTCACCCCCCCCCCCCTTCTTTCGCGTAAGACATCAATGGTTTTTTTTTTTTTTTTTTGTTTACGAAAAGCCGTATACTTTTAAAAAGCGCCGTATCGGAATAGGATTGCGGTTAAAATCAACTCAAGAATCATGAAGCTTTTAGTTTAGTGAAAAGCAGTGGTTCCTAACTTTCTTGGAGGTACCGAACCCTACCAGTTTCCTATGTGCATTCACCGAACCCTACCAGTTTCATATGTTCATTCACCGAACCCCACCAGTTTCATATGTTCATTCACCGAACCTTACCATTTCATATGTTCATTCACCGAACCCTACCAGTTTCATATGTGCATTCACCGAACCCTTCTTAATAGTTGTATCGTCCACACTGACAACATCAGATCGGGAATCTGATGAGTCGGGTGTGTGTCTTGACCTCCGCTGAACCCCTGAGACTGACTCACCGAACCCTGGGGTTCGATTGAACCCAGGTAAGGAACCACTGGTGTAGAGTATCAACGGCTTCAGTGGGACCTGTCAGCATAGGTACAAGTATCAACATGATTTATATACATAGAACAGACTAGAAGGTCCAGGTGTCATATGATATAGGTACATAGAACTCACTAGAAGGTCCAGGTATCGACACATTAATGACAGTTTAGTACGTAATAAGCAGTCAACCGCACGTTCAGCTGCTGGTCTGTTATTAAAGTCAAGCTGCAATTCAAGATGACGGCTCGGCGTAATGACAGCGATGTCAAGGTCGACGTAATTGTAAGTTGGGGGAGACGACGAGACATCAGGTGAAAACTCAAGTTGTTCTAGAGGATTCTAGACCGATTGCAGGTCATTGTTCTTAGCCTGGTTGACTTGAATTTATGTAATGAAACTTTGGTCTATTAGCATATGACTGTTATCGATCAATAGTCATGTGACTGTATCGATCATGTGACTGTCAGTGTGATGAGTTAACGGTCAGGTGACTGTCAGTCTGTTCTATCGACTGTCTGATTAATAAAAAGTGCTGTGAATGACTGTCGTATATATTAACAGTAGAGTGAATGTCTAGCCCTTCTAACAACAATCACTTCGCACAACAAAACTAATCAACTATCAAGTCATTCTCCAGTCATATTTCAAACCATCAAACGATAGACAACCCAGTTTATCAAAAGTCAAGCCTCCAGAATTCTCATCCATCAGAAATAAAGTAAATAACTCCTTCTCGGCGGCCAAAGCAATCAGAAAACCAAACAACAAAAAAATAAAGTACTTTTACTCTTTATTTGCATACCCCAAACGTACTCAAAAGACCGATCATAAATTTTTCGGTGATTTATTTCTAATTTACATAAATTTACTACAATGCACTCACCCCCACTGCCTAACCCCCCCCCCCCCATGACCACCACAACAGTACCAATATTCTGCTTCAAATTTTCGTGTGTTTAAAAACCCTCCCGCGTGTTGGTGTAAGGGGCCATAACTCCGACACTGGTGCCAGACGTATCATCCAGCAGCCATGATTGCCAGCACTCTCCCGTAAGACGGGACTCCGACTCGTGAGCAAGTATAAATAGGGGAAAATGGGACGCAATCAGGCGGGGGAAGAAGATTGTGAGGGGAGGGAATCATAACGTGGCGGAGGGGAGGGGTGGTATCGAGGGTATTGGTTGCCATGAGGATTGAAAAGTCAATTTTAAAAATTAATTTCAAAACACGGTGATATTGCATAAAATCGATTTATTGATCTTCACTGGTTTTATTTACGTTTTCAATTCTGATATGAGCCTATACACAGACGTACATGAAAACACCAATCTAAAAAGTACTTGTATATAATTATATATATATATATATATATATATATATATATATATATATATATATACATATACATATATATACATATATACTTAATATATACATATACACATCTACACATATGCACACATATATATATATAATTATATATATATACATATACATATATATACCTATACATATATACATATACAAATCTACACATATGCACAAATATATATGCATATATATTTATCTACATTATATGCATATATATATATATATATATATATATATATATATATATATATATATATATATATATATAAAGTGATTTTTTTTAAACACATGCGACAAAAAATAAGTTTTAATTATTCACTGATGTAATAACGATGATAGCAGAATTCTCAAACGGCACCAGACATCCTCGCCCCACCCCCTCACCCCTCTCTAGCCCCCAACCCCTTACCCGCCCCCACAGACTGAATCGTCTAATTCTCACGTTTTTTCGTGATGGGGTGGCGGTGTGTACACTTCTCAATGTTAGCGAAGCCAACACCAAAATAAAATGAGTCCACTTTCTTTTTTCTCCCCCACCCCTCCCCTTCCCTGCTCCACCCCTGGACACCAAACCCCGTGAGTTCCAGTCAATATCAGTCTCCCACCCAGATAGACACGCGCCCCTACAGCTGACTACCTCCATCACTCACACTACGCCCGTCTCGCCCTACGTGATTGCCTCCCTTGACTAGACGTTCACACATATCAAACTGACCAAATATTTAGAGAAGTTTGAAAAATAAAAGTTGCCGCCCCTGACTCAAGAAAAAAAGGTGGTGCTAAATCACCGATACTCACTTATCTCCCCCCCCCCCCAAACCCCCCCCCCCCATACCCTACCATTCTGAGATCACTTGGATAACAGTTTTACGGTGATTGCTGAGTCGATTGGAAAACTTTAATTTACATCAAACAATTGTTAGATAAAACAGCTTTAATTCTAGATCTAGTTATCCAATAGTTGTGTTTAATAGAATCGTCACACATACACTAATCCTTTCTAACTTAACCACTCACACTAATCCTGTCTAACTTAACCAGTCACACTAATCCTGTCTAACTTAACCAGTCACACTAATCCTGTCTAACTTAACCAGTCACACTAATCCTGTCCAAATTAACCAATCACTTGAACACTAATCCTGACTTCTACACTAACAACAACACTAGCCTTTACTCTAGCCCTCATCTAAACCCTTACCTAAACAATGATACCAGAAGTTGATTAGTTTGAGAAGTTACTGACGAAGTCCACACAATTATTTTTTATATACCTGAATAGATTGAAGGTTGGTGATGGGAATGGGCATTCATAATGTAGAACCTTATTTTATTATTACATGTTAATAATGTTGGTTTTGTACTGATCCTTAAATTGTATTAGTCAGTTAACGGTTAGTTTAAATTTGTCTTTAACCAGTCGGGGTTGTATTAACTGTTGAATTATTACTAAATTAGAATTTTTATTGTTAGGTTTGTTTTGGACATTAGCTAGTTAGCAAAAGTATTAGTCTTTGAATTGTTAATTATGTTTTCATTGTAACCGATTACGTTTTATCCCATGCATTGTCTAGGTCTCGCTGTTATTTGATTCAATCTCTAGCCTAAGCTAACCATTATTTCCCCGAAAGACTCGCCTAATCCTAGTGCTAATGAGTAATCCTGCTCTAGTGTTAAACCGTAACCGTGTGAGTACCGTTGAAGTGCTCACCTAACAGCGCGTGAGTCACACATGGTGCATGTTTAGTTGTGAGCATTGCATGATCGCCCGCGGATATGGAATTATTTTAACGGTAAGGAATTATTTTCTGTAAATGATTGATGAGAGAAATATTGACCAATGACGTCATAGGCTGCGGTGTGAGCACAGGTTTGCCTTAATGTGTTGTGTGTCAACACGCGTGTTGACCCGTGCATGTGTAGCCCTCATCCCTCACGTGTCAGCTCACAATGCCGTGCACGTGCATCAGCCCGAGCCGGCGTGTCCACGCATGAATGCACGCGCACCACAAGAGTTTCTGGGCGACATGGAGACAGGCGAGTGGAGGTTATTGGGTTTAATGTGGGGACGTGGGGGTGGGGGAGGGGGAGGGGGCGGCTGAGCATCCACCGATGCGTCATAACAAACCAACTGTTTTTAACTTAATTTTAAGACCGGGGCGTGAGTCGAATTGAAGGCGGCCCTCACGCGTGAGCAGATCTTTTAAAAACATGCTTCGTGTTTTTGCGCGCCGTTTTAAAATTCGCAATCCTGATTGCTTAGTGGGAATCCCCGTTCTCATGCGTGTATTAATCAGCACGAAAAATTTAATAAACATTTTTACGCAGGGTTTTAATGTAAAATAGGCTTCAGAGCGTAAACAACAAATGAATGGTTTACTTTTAAAGAATTTATTCGGATATTATTTAAGAAAAGAAAATAACAAAACATTTCAAAACTGTTTTTGTGTTATATATACCAGCACTGAATTATTAAACAAGCAGTATTTGCATAATTAAAAAAGAGCTTCTCAACTAATTCTATTTGAACAATGCATACAAGTATCGAAACACAATTACGCGGTAATCGAGTTTGTTTATAGTATCGAATACCCACGCATAGGGACGGAGCGCTAGTCGTTTAAGTATCGATTCCACTTGCACGTGTATTCACCAGAGTGAGCTTCTTACGGCTTATTACGTCACGCGAGTGGGGGCGGGGGGAGCTCAGGGGCAAGTATTGTTTTCCCCCGGGAGAAGGGGAGGCAGGGGTAGGGGGCTGGGGAGGTCACTGATGTTAAAATGGAAAAACAATAAAACTTGTACCGTGCCGGGTAGGAACAACAGCCGAGAAATGTCAGGAAAATGTTAATACGTTTCCAGACCGTCAGGATGTTGGCATTCTAGCGTAAGTCACGTGTTAATTAAAACAAGTGGTGTCGTCAGGGCGCTGAGGCTATATTTAGAAATGGGAGTTCGCGTGATCGTGAGGACTGACGTTGGTTAAACAACAATTGTTGAGTATAGACAGCACGATAATCTTAAACAACAATCGTGTAGTCTCAGATGGGACTTCGTGGACAGGTACTAGAGCGCTAGGTTTCTAACCTTCAGGTCTCTAGTTCGGGTCTAGGTCGGGACTAGTCAGCAAGACGTCCCCTGAGTCCACCCAGCTCTTATGGGTATCTGACTCACGTTTGGGGCAGTAAATTCGGCTGCGCATAGTGCTGATCACACTATCCCTTTATATGCCCAGGTCAAGAAACAAATGAACTCTACTTTACCTGCCCTATGACTAATTTGGTCTAGAAGGAGGATTCTTACATTTAAAAACAAATGTAGTCTCAGACTGGTCATCCAACAAACGGAAGGTTTTCAACTAAACGTTGATGTTACAGAATGCTGACGTCACTTAATGATGACGTCAAAAGGTTGATGTTATAGTAGTTACGTCATGCTGTCGTCAAAGAATGTTGCGGTATTCAATTTTTAAGCTAGATGTGAGTGTTTAAGTAAGCTTTATTTCTATAACTAGCGAAATCATTACGTAACATAATCTGATGATTCTGTTGACAGCCTGTATATGAGTGGCTGTATCGTGATCCTGTCACGTAACTGTCACGCCTCTATAACTCAAACTCAGCTGACGTGACGGCCGTTCACGGAATTGTCAGGGTGACATTTATACAATGAAGCATCCCCCCCCCCCGCACATTATTGATATGTGGCTGACAAATCGCATCCGGCACATCAGCTTGCAAATGGCACACGGCAATGCCATGCTAGCTAACTCCACGTTAAAATTTTATGTTTTAATGCAGGAATCAGTACTGGCTGATACTGACTTTACACCATATTGAAAATACTGACAAGGTGCCGTTGGTAAAACAACTGACATTTTAAAAACCTGACATTTAGCGTTGCAGACAAAAAGTTAAGGGAAGGCCAATATAGATGAAATATAGTTGATATTGATTTGAAATGTTGAATTTTAGCAACAGCAAAAATAGTAAGAAACAGAGTTTCTTCCAGGCATCTGTTCGGGGCCCCAAAAAATTTTTACCGCCCCCCCCCCCCCCCCAACGAAATGAAATTTATATAATTTATAGAGAAAATATATACTTTTAATAGTGTCCGCCCCCCCCCCCCCGAAGAAAGTCTACCCCCCCCCCCCCCCCCCCCCCCGAAAATTTCAAGTGCCCCCCCCCCGGAGAAAAAAGTTTGGAAGAAACACTGGTAAGAAACCATTGTTGCTAGTATTTAAATAATGACCCTGAAACTTTTAAAATAGCTGTCACTTCACACTCTTACAAATTGAAAATTTCAACAGACGCACGCACACACAAACATACCTTTATCAAACACACCAAGACTCGACACAGCACACCAAAAACGAAAACAAAAGCTGACACAGTACACCACCAACACGTATACGAACCCGGGCACCACAACACAACACGCACACGAAATTCTTATAGCACGAACACACACACACACACACACACTAATAATTATTAGGCTGGAATACAACTCACAAAAATCGTCAACACATTCTGGTACCCTGACACCCCAAACACCGAGACCCAGACCCCAAAACCCTGACACCCCAAACACCGAGACCCAGACCCCAAAACCCTGACACCCCCAACACCCAGACCAAACACATTGAAGCAACCCTCCAATGCATATAGTACTTATAATAAAAACAACGAAATAACATCTGAAACGATCATTTATACTCTGGCCTGTCATAAATTACTGACATACAAAATCAACTCATTATTTGCATATGAGTATACTACGAGTTTTATTCTCTTTTCTTATAGCTTTATTCTTTTGAAGTTTATTTGAAGCTGGTACTCTAAGTTTATTCCATCAAAGATTGTTTTTTTTTCTAGGTTCATAACATAAAGAATCATTCATTTCATAGAAACGCGAAAAGGGCGAAAACGAATTACTGTGAAAACAAACAACGGTTTTCGCGAAAACAAAAATCTGGGTCTGATTGATGATTCAATAATTAAACAAATATTTCTTGGCTAAACAGCTGGGCTGTGAGTAATTACAGCAAATTGTTTCAGGCTGGGGAGGGGGGGGGGGGGGGAATAGGCGCGTGCATTTAAAGGGTGGGGTGGGGCGTTCATTGGCGAGTTTTGATAGGTTTACAGAGCCAGTTCTTGGAGGTTTCAGGTTTAATAGGTTTATATTCCGCGTTTTGGGTACGTCAAATTTCGGGCTTTGATAGGTAAAAATGGTGAGATTGTAGGTGCTTAGATGGCTGTGTTTGTTGGGAGGTTTGAAAGGCGAACTTAGTGTAGGTTTTTTTTTTTTTTGGCGAGTTTTATGAAGTTTAAATATTGAGATTTTGGAGGTTTAAAAAAACCTGGTGTTTTATAAAAATGTTTACATTGTAGACATAAGTAGCGAAGTTGAAAAGAAAATGGGGAAAAGACAGATCTGCAGCAGTGAAACGTCAACAACATAAACTTAAAAGAACCACAACGGCGGCGATTGTTGTAAGATTAGTAAGATGTTGAGTGGATTAGTAAGATATTGAGGGGATTAGTAAGATGTTGAGGGGATTAGTAAGATGTTGAGTGGATTAGTAAGATGTTGAGTGGATTAGTAAGATGTTGAGTGGATTAGTAAGATGTTAGTGGATTAGTAAGATGTTAAGTGGATTAGTACGATGTTGAGTGGATTAGTAAGATGTTGAGTGGATTAGTAAGATGTTGAGTGGATTAGTAAGATGTTGAGTGGATTAGTAAGATGTTGAGTGGATTACTAAGATGTTGAGTGGATTAGTAAGATGTTGAGTGGATTAGAAAAGTTGTTATCAATGGAAAGCCAGGCTAGTCACAGTAAGAGAAATCTGTTTTTTTTTACCCAAAGCGTGGTGGAAGGGAGGTGGGAGGGGGTGGGGGTGTCGGACAATCACATCAGATTAGTGAGTTTATCAGCGGTGATCAAATCAGTGGCCCTAGCCCCGGGGTCGCTAGTTACAACTCAGGGCAGGGGCGGGGTGGTGGGCTGTTAGTAGCAGATCCCAACTTCACCGAGACCACCGAACCGTGACGGAGGGGGATCGATGAAATCAAAGAGCTGGTGCCATTAGGTTCAATAAGGAACAAATTTCTCGTTGCCCCACGTTTAATTTTTTCCCCACTTTCTTGACTACTGGCACAGGTTAGGGCCGAGTCAAGACATTCATCAATACATTCCTGCTGCATGGGACGACGGAACTTATTCCAGGAAATCAATTCTCCGTCGTGAGATGGCGGCTTAGTCACAGACTAACTGCTGCTGTGTTTTTACATTAGATTTATATTAGAATTTTAACTTGAAATCTATCTTAAGGAAAATTTTACAAAACAAAACAACCTAGCATTAATATTTGCAAATCATATTTTATACTTTCATTTGTTTTCTAAGATGTCTTGAGAGTATAGGAAGCAACTAGCTATGTGTACAGGGATACAGCTAGCTTTGTGCACAGGGATACAGCTAGCTATGTGGACAGGGACACAGCTAGCTATGTGCACAATGACAAAGCTAGCTATGTGGACAGGGACACAGCTAGCTATGTGCACAATGACAAAGCTAGCTATGTGGACGGGGACACAGTTAGCTATATGGACATTGAAACATCTAGTTGCTGTGTGTACTTTGCCACTGCTAGTCCCACGTTAATTGCACATATAGGACACATTGGTCCGTCAACGATCCCAATGCACTTAACACCCAGCTCACCCCGGGCCCTTTGTTCTATACACCCGCTCCGTCAGGGCTTGAGGGAGATTGAAAAACTATGGGCGGGAGGGGGCGGGGTGGAAATCAATTTCGTCTATACGACGGTGCCGGAGCTGTTCAATGAAAATGAAACAGTAGTTTGTCCGCGTGGCGCCTTGCGTTAACCACAGTCAGCTTAAAAGCGACCGATGTCCGAGTCGCAGTCAGATTTGTATCGACCGTTGCCAGAGTCATAGTAAGATTTGTAGCGACCGTTGCCAGTGTCATAGTAAGATTTGTAGCGACCGTTGTCATAGTAAGATTTGTATCGACCGTTGCCAGTGTCATAGTAAGATTTGTATCGACCGTTGCCAGTGTCATAGTAAGATTTGTATCGACCGTTGCCAGTGTCATAGTAAGATTTGTAGCGACCGTTGCCAGAGTCATAGTAAAATTTGTAGCGACCGTTGCCAGAGTCATAGTAAGATTTGTAGCGACCGTTGCCAGAGTCATAGTAAGATTTGTAGCTACCGTTGCCAGTGTCATAGTGAGATTTGTAGCGACCGTTGCCAGTGTCATAGTGAGATTTGTAGCGACCGTTGTCATAGTAAGATTTGTAGCGGCCGTTGTCATAGTAAGATTTGTATCGACCGTTGTCAGTGTCATAGTAAGATTTGTAGCGACCGTTGCCAGTGTCATAGTGAGATTTGTAGCGACCGTTGCCAGTGTCATAGTAAAATTTGTATCGACCGTTGCCAGTGTCATAGTAAGATTTGTAGCGACCGTTGCCAGTGTCATAGTAAGATTTGTAGCGACCGTTGAAATGTCATAGTAAGATTTGTAGCGACCGTTGCCAGAGTCATAGTAAGATTTGTAGCGACCGTTGCCAGAGTCATAGTAAGATTTGTAGCGACCGTTGCCAGAGTCATAGTAAGATTTGTAGCGACCGTTGCCAGAGTCATAGTAAGATTTGTAGCGACCGTTGCCAGAGTCATAGTAAGATTTGTAGCGACCGTTGCCAGAGTCATAGTAAGATTTGTAGCGACCGTTGCCAGTGTCATAGTAAGATTTGTAGCGACCGTTGTCACAGGAAGATTTCAATGACCGTTGTCATAGTATGACTTTTAGCGAACTTTGTCCGTGTCACAGCTAGCTTTGTGGCGACCGTGTTCATAAATCTCACTAATATAAAAATAGAACTGTGAGTTATCTCCCATTACAAAAAAATAAAATAAAAATTATGAGCCGTGGTAAGAAACACAACTGAGATTACATTGATGAGCTGCGTAAAACAAATATAAATTCACAAATTTAATAACGATTGATGAACATCTAAATCAGCTACAGACATAATAAAAACAACCAAACCGTTAACTTAATTTAATAAAATCATACAAAACTCAAGCGTGAGTACACATTTCAACCGTGCACACACACTCATGAGTTTATTGCATTCGGGAAATTATTCAGCCTTGAAATTCTACTCCACTTGTCTGTGAAAACACTAGCAATAAACAAACAGTTAAAAAAAAATATAAATTAAATTGACGGGTGTAGTCTGGACATGTTGATTAAAAACAATTAAATTAATTATTATAATGGAATCTCTCTTCGATAATGACGGTCACTAATCAAATATTAATTCATGTTTTTTTTTAATCATGTTCTGTTTTTAACATAAATTTGAAGCTCTTTGTTTAAACAGAACAAAACTGCAAGTGGTTTCCCTTGTATGCTGCTAGAATAATAGATGACCCGTTTTAGTGGGAGATGGTTTTACTTGCTTTACAAAGTTGTAATTATTTACACAAATATTTTTTTTGTTTTTATCACGTTAACGGTAGTTTTTAAAAACAAATATAAATATTAACACGACCACACAAACACTGACATCCAAATACTGCCAAATCCCCCTTCCCCCACACACTCAATAATGACATTCCCCACTCTCCCCACACACTCAATCTGACACAACTCTCTCTACACACTCAAAACTGACAGCCCCACTCCCCACACACTCAGTCCTACCCCCCCCCTGCTCCCCACACACAAAATACTGACAAAAATCCCCCCCCCCACTTAATACTGACATCATCCATTCCCCGCACACTTAATAGTGGCATCCCCTTACATTCTCAAAATTAACACCCCCACTTCCCAACCACTCAGTACTAACCCCCTACTACCCACACACTCATTACTGACATCCCACTCCCCACACATCCAATACTGACATCCCCCTTCCCCCACACACTAAATACTGACAGCCCCACTCCCCACACATTCAATACTGACATCCCCTCTCTCCACACACTCAATATTGACATACCCCACTCCCCACATACTAATCATCCATATTCCCTTACGTTGAATCCCCCCTAATATTCTACCCACCCACCAGCCCCCCCCCCCCCCACCAGCTCCCCCCCCCCCCCACCCCACCAGCGGGTATTCCCGATAGAGTTCCACCAGAAATTGATGAAATGCTCAAGTTACACCTCGAGACTTGTTGACAAGTCTGTCTGTATTCATGACCCCGCCAAGGTCAATCAAATAACGCCGTGTCCCCGACCCCTCATCCACTAACCCATGACCCCTCTTCTCCGGTAACCCCCATAACTAATCAACTTAGTGACACGTCTATAAATAGAACGGAATGACTTGTTTCGCTGAGATTTGAACACACCCGTACAACAACCACAACTGGACTGGTTGGCGGTCAATACTCATACAAGAGGTTTAGCCAAAAATAGCCACGCCCGGGTATCAGCTGTTGTTGGGGGAGGGGTCACATGATCAGCAGACGACACCGGCTAGTTTTTTGGGTCCAGGTTATCTTACACGCGAGTCACGTGTCTGTCATGTGTCATGTATGTGTTGGCGGTGTGTCGATGATGTGTTAGCAGTGTGTCATGTATGTGTTAGCAGTGTGTAGATGGTGTGTTGTGAAGGTATCCATGACTACAGGTCACTGTGTATTGTTACCATCGGGGCGGGGGGGGGGGTATAACAATTGGGGCGGGACGGGGGGTATAACAATTGGGGCGGGGCGGGTATAACAATTTGAACGGGGTGGGTATAACAATTGGGGCGGGGCGGGTATAACAATTTGAACGGGGTGGGTATAACAATTGGGGCGGGGTGGGTATAACAATTTGGAAGGGGTGGGTATACAATTGGGGCGGGGTGGGTATACAATTGGGGTGGGGTGGGTATTACAATTGGGGCGGGGCGGGTATAACAGTTGGGGCGGGGTGGGTATAACAAAGGGGGCGGGGTGGGTATACAATTGGGGCGGGGTGGGTATACAATTTGGGCGGGGTGGGTATACAATTTGGGCGGGGTGGGTATAACAATTGGGGCGGGGTGGGTATAACAATTGGGGCGGGGTGGGTATAACAATTGGGGCGGGGTGGGTATAACAATTGGGGCGGGGTGGGTATAACAATTGGGGCGGGGTGGGTATAACAATTGGGGCGGGGAGTGTAACATAATCGGGGCGGGGCGGGTGGTGTGAGTGCACCCATACATTGTGTAACGAGCGATCACATGCTAAAACAAAGATTGAGTTATTTGTGTATATTTTCTTTACATTATTTAAAACAGGGTTCATGGACAGGGGAGGTAGCCACGCTCAGACAATGGGAAGGGGAGGTAACTACACATTGGACAGGGGAGGTAGCCTCACACAATGGGCAGGAGAGGTAGCCACACACAGACAATGGACAGGGGAAGTAATGAGTGCTACGACTACAGAAACCACGTCATCTGTAGTATAAGTGGCGCGTGGAAGTGTCGGACGTCAAAGTGTCGGACGTCAATGTATCGGACGTCAAAGTGTCGGACGTCAAAGTGTCAAACGTGGACTCTACTTCAATCGAAGATGTTGACATTCAGCGCCCCTTGTTTACATACGACTCTAGACCCACGCCGCTGTCTTTGACCGCGCTGGTTGAAAGGTCACGTCTCTTGTACTAAGGTCACGTGACGTACATGGCGAAATGGGTTAATGATGTCGTATAATTATGCACCAATTAAAAAACATGATAATATGAAAAGCTTAACTTGCCCTTTAATGATATTCAGCTAGTTCTAAGACATACTAGAAGCAGTAATTAGACGGATTGGCCTTTGCGATATGTAGAGTAAAATCACGGATGAAATATTTTGTATAAATTTATGTGAGAGAAACGACAAGTGTGTGTCATGTTTGGGTTAGATAATGTTAACCGTGACGCCGATTTTAAGTACCAACTGCGTCATTGGAGTCGGATTCAACAGTTATACTTATTTGTGAACTTGACCTTGCAAGTGAAGAAGGGAACGAGGCGGTGTTTGACTATTAGGGGAAACGACTCCACTTAAGTTCTATAGGAGTTGCCTCGCTTTGTTGGCTGTGGCACTTAGTGGCTGTTGTATAACGAGGTGGTAAAATCTTGTTACACATACAGTGTGGTACAAGTGGTTGATGTTACGGTACAAGTGGTTGATGTTACGGTACAAGTGGTTGATGTTACGGTACAAGTGGTTGATGTTACGGTACAAGTGGTTGATGTTACGGTGCAGCACTCTATATGATGGCCGGTACAGTACTCTATGATATGGCCTGTACAGTACTCTATCAGATGGCCGGTACAGTACTCTATGAGATGGCCGGAACAGTACTCTAAGAGATGACCGGTACACTATTAGATTGCCGGTACACTATTAGATTGCCGGTACAGTACTCTATCAGATGGCAGGTACAGTACTCTATGAGATGGCCGGTACAGTACTCTATGAGATGTGTGGCCGGAACAGTACTCTAAGAGATGACCGGTACACTATTAGATTGCCGGTACACTATTAGATTGCCGGTACAGTACTCTATCAGATGGCAGGTACAGTAGTCTATCAGATGGCCGGTACAGTGCTCTATGAGATGGCCGGTACACTAGGGTACTCAAATGATAAGTACATCTGCACAGCACAACTTTACTAGTGATCCTTTAAGCTGCGTGGCCGTGCGTTAATTGTACAATTGTCTTGAAGATATCCGATACAGCGAAATATTTTAATAGAAAGTTCTAAATTAAGACAATAATTAATGAGTAACAATTAGAACAATAAGGCTTTGAATGGGAAAATATTGAATGCAAACACACATAAGCTGTTGCGCGATTTGAAAAAAAGAAAAGCGAAAAATGTATTATTCAGAGAGTTTTAGCTTATCGTAAAGAGGAAAATCGAACGTGTCATTACCACTTTCAGAAGCAAAACATAGGCTAGCTGATGTTTTAAAATGGAAACCTGAAATACAATCTCTATAGCGGGACGCCTCTAGGATTACATTTCAATTTCAGCCTAGGGTCGAGTTTCTGTTGTGTTGGAGCTAAAGCCTAGGTCTATGTCAGACACAAGTCACGTGATATGACGACACGGTACTGTGACAGACACGAAATTCTGACATATTGACACACTGACACGTCAGTGGTAGACTGACACACTGACACAATAATGACAAACGGACAAATACGTCACGGGTAGGCTGACACACTGACACAAGACTGACACATGTCAGTGGTAGACTGACACACTGACACAAGACTGACAAACGGACAAATACGTCACGGGTAGGCTGACATACTGACACAAGACTGACACATGTCAGTGGTAGACTGACATACTGACACAAGACTGACACACCTGGCAAGACACAGTTGGGTCTGACTGACACATGTCACTCAGTTAGGCGTGTGTCAACATGACCAGTGGCACCAAGTCATCCCCGTCCCACGGGACGAGTACACAGATCCCCACCCCGGGGGTCGATACGGCACCAACCGCCTGACAGCCTGTGTTTCAACAACTGATCACGTGGTCAGTGGAGAAATTGTCGGACACTGATAACAGTAAACACTGACAATGTCATCGCTACTGACACAACCCTGACAACATGATTAACCTACATGGTCAGTGTCACACATGTCAGAGCAACCAACTTCGTACTGACAATGTCAGTGTTACGTAACTCTGTTAGCGCCAACAGCCGATAGTATCTGTGTCACTAGCGTATGTCAGTGTCACATACGCTAGCAAGTGTCATGACATTAAGCAAAGCAGTGCCATAGGCTGGTGTCACGAGCTGAGCTATCAGTCAACACAACGTTTCTTTATACGCATTCATATATCACTTCATTCACTTCATTCAGTTTATTCACTTCATTCACTTTGTACGTTACAAAATTATCTATTTCGTGTACGTTGGTATGCAATAGCCAACAAAGCGTCTTTTTACTCGCATTTTCATGTGAAAACGCTTTTAATGAAAAAAAAAAAAAAAAATTTAAAAGAATTGAAAGACCGAAGATTCAGCCGAATATAAAATGCGGAAAATAAAACTTCACTGTTGTTTATTGATTTGTCTAAATCTGTCAATATTGTATACGTTTATAGGTAGCAGATGCAGTCAACGATAAAATCAGAGAGGGAGGGAGGGGGGAGGGGGAGTTCAAGGTCACAATATTCCCGTTAACTACAATTCACGTCGACAGATGTTAGAGTTTGTCAAGCGCAATAACGCTCCACCCCTACGGTAAAACATCAACACAACACCGATTTATGTAAACAAACAACAGGGACTAAATATAAACAAAAAAACTCAAACCTTCGATAAAACAAACAAAATATTTATCCAATTAGCTTTAGCAAGTGGGAAAAGAATCACAATAGTCCGATCCTGCTGTAGTTTTATCCACACGATCTCCCATTGTCCCTGTCCCCACGAGTTGTCCTGCCGGCCTTACAACTTGACTGCAAGTACTGCTACAGCCAACAGCGCGACGGTTATAATCCGCCACCGTGGGGTGTGGGGGGCGGGCGGTGAGGACCGCTAAGCCAGCCATCGAGGCGCGCGCCTTGCTACGGCGGTTCGCCCACTGCGCGGTGCACTATGGGTATTCTGCGTGAGCACTTATAGAATCCGTAGCTAAATCTCCAGACGTGAAGCTTCAGAACGTAAAGGACAGTGAGGAATTGAACGATTGCACCGCTATACGGCTTAACTCTTGGCGCTTATAGATGGAAACCGAATTTCTTTTACAATCTTGTGTTTGCTGGTGTTTCTGAAAGTAACATTATTTAATCAGTTCAACGCTTTTTGTAAATTAAATTGAAATTTCAATTTGAGACAACTTTTACCTCGAAAATTATTTTGGTTTATTTGCACAAATCTATAACGTTTACGGTTTAAGTTGAATAAATTTATAAACTTGACAAAAACCACTTGAATGAAACTTCTAATATTATTTCTCGTCTAGGTTGGAGATATACTATTTTTAGTAAGACCAAATTCGAACACACGTCCATTCTATTTCATTAAACATTTTAGAAACTCGCAAATCAACGAATGCTCTGTATATTTTATAGTTTCGCTACATTCAGATGTAATGACAGTGGTCCATTTTTTTTTACTCACTGTGGCTCATGGGCCGCAGGTTGCCTATCACAGAAGCAGGTAAACAACCCCCCCCCCACCCTAATGATTAGCCGTCATTACATGTGTGTGTACATGTAGGCTAACGAGACCCGGGTATCACGTGATGAACACAATACCACCAGCCGCCCCATTCATCAAGGCCAAACAATGTCACCTGACTGCACTTGACCAATGGGCTGTGATGAGGGGATCAAACCCCCGCCGTCTCTGATCACTTTCTCGGCATGTTTGACGAGAAAATGGCTGGAGCTGTTAGACATACACGGGCAGACGTCTGGCGTAAACATGGCCGACAATCATGCGCATGCGCCCTGGGGAGTATACAAATAGAACAGGCAAACAAAGAGGTCGCCAGGCATGTTGAGCAGGTTGATACAGGTTATGGTGATACAGGCAGGTTGATACAGGCAGGGTGATACAGGCAGGGTGATACAGGTTATGGTGATACAGGCCAGGTTGATACAGGTTATGGTGATACAGGCAGGTTGGTACAGGTTATATGGATACAGGCAGGGTGATACAGGTTATGGTGATACAGGCAGGTTGATACAGGCAGGGTGATACAGGTTATGGTGATACAGGCAGGGTGATACAGGTTATGGTGATACAGGCAGGTTTATACAGGTTATGGTGATACAGGTTATGGTGATACAGCAAGGTTGATACAGGTTATGGTGATACAGGTTATGGTGATACAGGTTATGGTGATACAGGCAGGGTGATACAGGTTATGGTGATACATGCAGGGTGATACAGGTTATGGTGATACAGGCAGGTTGATACAGGTTATGGTGATACAGGCAGGGTGATACAGGTTATGGTGATACAGGCAGGGTGATACATGTTATGGTGATACAGGCAGGTTGATACAGGTTATGGTGATACAGGCAGGGTGATACAGGTTATGGTGATACAGGCAGGGTGATACAGGTTATGGTGATACAGGCAGGGTGATACAGGTTATGGTGATACAGGCAGGGTGATACAGGTTATGGTGATACAGGCAGGTTGATACAGGTTATGGTGATACAGGCAGGGTGATACAGGTTATGGTGATACAGGCAGGGTGATACATGTTATGGTGATACAGGCAGGGTGATACAGGTTATGGTGATACAGGCAGGTTGATACAGGTTATGGTGATACAGGCAGGGTGATACATGTTATGGTGATACAGGCAGGGTGATACAGGTTATGGTGATACAGGCAGGTTGATACAGGTTATGGTGATACAGGCAGGGTGATACAGGTTATGGTGATACAGGCAGGTTGATACAGGTTATGGTGATACAGGCAGGGTGATACAGGTTATGGTGATACATGTTATGGTGATACAGGCAGGTTGATACAGGTTATGTTGATACATGTTATGGTGATACAGGCAGGTTGATACAGGTTATGGTGATACAGGCAGGGTGATACAGGTTATGGTGATACAGGCAGGTTGATACAGGTTATGGTGATACAGGCAGGGTGATACAGGTTATGGTGATACAGGCAGGGTGATACAGGTTATGGTGATACAGGCAGGGTGATACAGGTTATGGTGATACAGGCAGGGTGATACAGGTTATGGTGATACAGGCAGGTTGATACAGGTTATGGTGATACAGGCAGGGTGATACAGGTTATGGTGATACAGGCAGGGTGATACAGGTTATGGTGATACAGGCATGGTGATAAAGGTTATGGTGATACAGGCAGGTTGATACAGGTTATGGTGATACAGGCAGGGTGATACAGGTTATGGTGATACAGGCAGGTTGATACAGGTTATGGTGATACAGGCAGGGTGATACAGGTTATGGTGATACAGGCAGGGTGATACAGGTTATTGTGATACATGTTATGGTGATACATGTTATGGTGATACAGGCAGGTTGATACAGGTTATGGTGATACAGGCAGGGTGATACACGTTATAGTGATACAGTTTATGGTGATACAGGTTATGGTGATACAGGCCAGGGTGATACAGGCCAGGGTGATACAGGCCAGGGTGATACAGGGCAGGTGATATAGGCCAGGGTGATACAGGGCAGGTGATACAGGCCAGGGTGATACAGGCCAGGGTGATACAGGCCAGGGTGATACAGGGCAGGTGATATAGGCCAGGGTGATACAGGCCAGGGTGATACAGACTGATGAGATAGAGATTATGGTAGTACAGGCTAGGGTGAGACAGAGTATGATGATTCAGAACTTTTTAAAGAGATTTAAAGCAGGTTGATTCGGACCCCTGTATGAAGCAGGTTATATAGACACATGTCTAAAGCAGGTTAATATAGACACAAGTCTAAAGCAGGTTGATAGAGGCCAGTAATTAACATGTTATGGAGACAAGTGTCCACTCAACTATGACGTCATACAAGACGTTACACAAATCACGTGGTACGAGTGTTTACGTTTTCCTCCGATAGATCGATCCTTGTTTATGTTTGTGCAAGCGCTCAAGCGAAAACAAACTTGAGACGTACAGGAAATTGGGCGTTTTATAAACACAAACATGGCTGCTCTTTTCAACGTGTACATAGATCAATAGCGAGCAGTCATATCGTGTTATATATAGTGACAAGTCATATCGTGTTTTATATAGCGACAAGTCATATCGTGTTATAATTTCCTACTGTGAGCTTGAAGTAAGAAGCTTCACCTGCTCGGTGTGTGTAAGGCAACCATTAGTTTATGATTGTTTATGGTGATTGGTGACTTTAGGCTAAACCTAAATGTGTTTACCTCAATTGGTGACTTTAGGGTAAACCTCAAATGTGTTTACCTCGATTGGTGACTTTAGGGTAAACCTAAAATGGTTTAACCTCAACTGATTGGTGACTTTAGGGTAGACCTAAAATGGTTTAACCTCAACTGATTGGTGACTTTAGGGTAGACCTAAAATGGTTTAACCTCAACTGATTGGTGACTTTAGGGTAGACCTAAAATGGTTTAACCTCAACTGATTGGTGACTTTAGGGTAGACCTAAAATGGTTTAACCTCAACTGATTGGTGACTTTAGGGTAGACCTAAAATGTGTTTACCTAAACTGATTGATATCTAGGTGAGAAGATGTCAAGTGCAGATAAATGTAGGTGTAAATTTCTTAATTAGGACATGACCTCAATAGTAACATTCTTATTTGATTACATCTTGGAGAGATCTTAAATGTGTAGTAGTGAGGTTTGATATTTTGAATGAAGTTTCAGGTAAAGACTACAATCAAACACGATATTATTAAACAAAAACTAAACAAAAATCTTTAAACAGACTTGCAGACAAGACACATGTGCAGACAAGCAATCAGAAAATACACCATGTGCAGACTAGCAATCAGAAAATACACCATGTGCAGACAAGCAATCACAAAATACACCATGTGCAGACAAGCAATCAGAAAATACACAATGTGCAGATAAGCAATCAGAAAATACACCATGTGCAGACAAGCAGTCAGAAAATACACCATGTGCAGACAGGCAATCAGAAAATACACCATGTGCAGACAAGCAATCAGAAAATACACCATGTGCAGACAAGCACTCAGACAAGACACTTCCAGACAATCTTCATATTTAAGCCCAACATGAATACATGGCTTGTTTCATAACATTATTCTCTCCCCCCCACCCCCCCCCCCCCTGGGCCGTCTGTTAAAAGAGAAAGGAAAACGCTTCCAGAAATCTCATTCCCCCACAGCAGGAGTTAGGCGGGTCCTGGACGTCAAAGCTCTTTGTCCAACCGTTGTCACTCGCGAGAGGGCGCTTCCAGCTATAAATCAACAATTCCAGGAAAACTCCCTCAAATGTTAATTGGGTCACAATGGAGGGTCATTAACCTTTAGCCCATGTCCAATCAAAGAAATGTACCACAATAGGGGCAGGCGTTAATTAAAAGAACAACTTGTCCTTACTGAAGCTGACGCCAATTAGTGTAATCATTACGTTAGAATTGTAATTACAAAAGTCAATTGCATGTTTACGCCAAACTCAAGTGAAAACGGTATTTGACTCAGCCACAGAAAAAGCTGAAGTCTATTGTGGTAGCCAGCAACACAAATTAGTGAGTGATCTTACCACAGCGATGAAAGGAATTCACCGCTATTTAGCACTTGTATATAAATGCTCATCTTTATGTTCGAATAAATGTATGAAGTCGAATTGTAAGAACATGCATGCAATTTACTTAATGTCTTATTAAACATCAAGCTAATTATTTAATTAAATAATTGTTCATTTGCAATTTTGTAAAAATATTTTTATTTTCTGTTGCTGACGTTGTTCTAACGAAATGACTTTACGCCGCACAATCCAGTCCTTCCCCAAACGCGCTCCATCCAATAATAATGCTTGTTGGACGAATGATGTATTCCAACAATAGGCTTTTATGTTCCAGAATGTTATGGCCAACAATAGACTTTTATGGTCGAGAAACAATCAAGTGACGACCAATCGACCGAGGCCGAGGTGAGCGCTTAAGCTCGAGAGAGAAAAACACAAGTCCTACGGCCATTAACTCTTTAACGGCCGGATGAATCGTTCCTTTTCATGTAGTCTTCGAACAGCGAAAAGGCGGTCTTATAAAAAGATATGCCCAATAATGTCTTTCATTAAAAAATTAACAGGCGACTAATGGTTGGGTCCTGTTGCGCGTTGGCGTTAGCATGTAAGTCAGTGACTGTCGTGGGGATAGAGCTAGCAAGTCAGTAGTAGCTGTAGCAATAGTGGTGGTAATCTCAGTAGTAGCTGTAGCAATAGTGGTGGCATTGTCAGTTTTAGCTGTAGCAATAGTGGTGGCATTTAGTCGGTAGCTGTAGCAATAGTGGTGACGTTGTCAGTTTAAGCTGTAGCAATAGTGGTGGCACTGTCAGTAGTAGCTATACCAATAGTGGTGGCACTGTCAGTAGTAGCTATACCAATAGTGGTGGCATTCTCGGTAGTAGTTGTAGCAATAGTGGTGGCATTGTCAGTTTTTGCTGTCAGTTTGAGCTGTAGCAATTGTGTTAGCATTAAGTGTTCACACTATTTCACATTAATTGCATTGACCTGTAAGAAATAGTTCTTTTCTCCGATCTAACCCCCTTCGCCCACCCCCTCTCCCCTTATTATAACCTGAGTGTGACGTTCTTTTTTTTTTTTTTGCTTTGTCGTAATGTCAACTCACCCAAATGAACAACCATCAATTTTTCATATTTTTATTTTACATCCATTTTTCATTATTAGTTTCTTTTTTTTTTTTTCGTTAGTTGAACAAACCCTATAGCTTGAACCCATACTTAACTGCCAACGCAAATTGATAAAAGTTCAAACACAATTAACTTAAAACGATAAAAACTAAATCTACACAGGAACGTCTCATGTTCTGTGTCTATTTATAGAATTGTGTTGACTATTTTGTCTAGTTCGTGTTACAGCGGGTCCTATTGACTGAAGTTGAGACAAACACCGACCACATTCAGAGCTGAGCTGGCAACCTTTCTCCAATTTCTGGTCAAACCATATCTAAAACCGTCCAGCCAATCGATTGCGATCGGCTCAATCAGCAAGAGTTAATTGATTGCAATAATACTGACTTTAGGAACCTGCGCAGGTAATAAGGTCAACCTGCGGGGCGCTACTCCGTTCGATTGGCTAATCAGTAATTGAATGATAATTGCCAATAACACCCACCAGGGATAATTAAATTTAATGGACAATTTCCTCATTAGGCTTTGATCCAAGTCCATTTCGGGTGGTCATTTCCATTTATAGGGTCTAAGTTTATTTACCACTTAAAAATACCGTTTTGACAATACACCTAACATGACGATTTTTTTTCGCTTTCAAGCGTTGAACAATATTATTTCGGACATTCATTTTTTATATTTACGTTTTAATTTTTTTTAAAATTTGCCATACCTAAATTGGAATGTAAGTAAAGTAGTGTATATGTATATTGTTATAGGACATTTATATTCGCCCGTCCCCCTTTCTCATATTTATGATTAAAGAAATGAGGAAGTGAAATTGGAGACTAACGGGCATTGGTAGCAGGAGATGAGGCCGTGGGTCGCTCTATTGCCTTCGTTACCCCAACACATGCCTCTCTTGAGCCTCACCCCCCGGATATTAACTACAAAAGTGACCCTTGAAGTAGCCCTAAAATATAAGAGCGACCCTCGAAAGTGGCCCTAATTCCAAGCATTGTATCACGTGCTTTTAGCCGCGGAAAACACCGTCCAATAGTCACGTGATCAGCATTCAGCGCTCCCCCCCCCTCCCACCCTTGAGTCCCGCTAATATCCGCTCCCCCAGACACTGACCGCTGACGGTGAAATGCCCGTCCCTCACACCCACACAATAGGCGGCGTTTATTTAAGTTTTTTTTTGGTTGGGGCCACGATGACCCCCACTCAGACCCCCACTTCCCACCCCCGTCCTCGTACAAATAGACACACAAACACGCGCGGGGTCGGTCAAACAAGAGGTAACGGGTGTGGGGTGGGGCGGGATGCTGTAGTTAAGCAGGGGATGCCGTGGGGCGACTTATGGTCAGGGTGAGGCATGAAGCGAGGCCAAGGTTCTATTAACCTTTTGTGTAGTGCCCCAAACGACTTTCTATAGACCTGGACTTGGTCTGAGATTTTTAGGGGAAGCTAATGACGGTCGGGAGTCTGTATGGTGGGCGTGGGGGGGGGGGGGGGGGGGGAGGCTGATGGTGTGGCACGGGGGAGGAGCGGATGGTGAGGCGTGGGGAGGGGTGGATGTTGGATTGGGGTCGTGGGATAAGGGGAGATGCTGGTGTTTTCATCACTTATCTTCTCACTGTTATGCTTTTAAGTAATTAAATGAGAAGTGGTTTAGAAATATATCAAAATATAAAGGAGCATTTTAGCTTTGATTACGAAATAACGCATCTTATGCTAGGTACTTATGCCTATAGTTAACTAAAATAAGTTCATTTAAATGCAATTCCATATTTGCTAGAACAAAAGTAGAAACAATCAAAAAGTAATAATTTTGAACTATGCTGAGTATATTACTTTTACGGGGAGTGGGACGTGACCTTCACCCAAACTTGTATGCAAGCGCTTGGCCTTCAACTGACAGATACTTCAGTGACTGAAAACTGATACATATGTTTGACTGACAACGGACACATATGTTTGACTGACACATATGTTTGACTGACAGCTGACATATATGTTTGACTAAAAACTGACATATGATAAATTCAGATGAAAGAAATTTCTGGTCTCTACAACCCACCACATATCGTCGTATAAAGGTCAAAGGTTAAACTCCGAAGCTCATTTAGGTTAATTACACTGAGTTTACTGATTACCTATCCTTAGAGTAATATCCAAGTAAGGATGGCGGTGGGGGGGGGGGGGCTCTAACGTTAAAACTGAGAAAAACAATTGACAGGAAATAGTGTATTGTACACAAAACATTTTAGTATCAAATTACATACCAACACCAAGCACTTTAGAGGGCGTTTAGTACATGTGTTGTGTTTAATAAATGGTGTGTGTGCTGTGCTCAGTGCGTAACAGTGTTTGTCGTTTAATAAGTGCGTGTTATGTTGCGTGTGTGTTATGTTCGGAGTGTTTCGACATGGTGCTATGTAGTGCTCCTAACATACACTAACCATAACACAGTCGTTTTGCCATCGTTTAACATCAACTTCTGCTAATTTCTGTGTCACATCCAATTTACCAACCTGACCACGGTTCAACAACCCCATCACACCAAAATATAAAACTAACGAGTTAATTTTCTCATCTCAGCTCGGGGGACCCCCTAGGGGGCCCATGAACTTCTGGTTAAGGACCCCTGGTTTACATGTTAGGAAATCATCGCGGCCATGGCCCTGGTGCCCTGCTCATTTAGATGTTCGACATTGTTTGTAAACATGGCGCGGCTGTCGCCCTGTAGGTAGTCAGTTCTCTCCCCTCTCTAGATCATCTTAGTTCTCTCTCCTCTAGTCTAGCCCATCCTAGTTCTCTCCCCTCTAGTTTAGATCATTCTTATTCTCTCCATGTTGTCTAGATCATTCTTATTCTCTCTCCTCTAGTCTAGATCATCCTAGTTCTCTCCCTTCTAGTATAGTTCCTCCTAAACATCTCTCTCCCTCTAGTCAAGCCAATTCTAGTTCTCTCCCTCTAGTCTAGCCCATCATAGTACTCCGACTCTAGTCGTCCCTCCCCGCTAAGTTGGTCACATGACCCAAGTTCGCACTACTTCCAGCGTAGAAATCCATAGTCTAGAGTCAATTAGTAAAGAAGGTCTATGCCCGTGGGCCGCGACTAGCGAACGCACGAGAGAGCTACGGGGAATGTTCCTGTAAGCTTTAATTAAATGGCTGTTGTGTTGACTGGTATATTTTATGTTAGGCCCGCAAATGTTTTTTTTTAACGGGCGATTTGAACCATTGTGTGCTCCTCGGTACATACAGAAAATTAAATCAGAACGCTGCATGTAGACGTTTAAAGTAAACACTTACATAATACTATTGATATATATATATATATATATATATATATATATATATATATATATATATATATATATATATATATATATATACATATAAGTATGTATTTATCCATGCATGTATATAGGCCACAGATATAAGCTTGTATAATGGGACATAATTTCGCTTCTAAGAGAAATGTATTTCGCCACTTCCTCTTTGTGTGCGCATTGGGTTGCTGCGCAAGAAATGGCGAGCTCGGGAAGATTAGGAGTTTGTAGTTTCAGCAAATCATTCTTATTTAAAGGCTTTGGCCATTATTTTCTTATCACATGTCTTGTTTAAAAGCCAACTTCTCCAAGAGAAAAACGAAACGAAATGATCAAATTAAAGAATGGAAATCAGCAGAATCCAACGTTTATTCTAAAAATTTGGATGTATGTGTTGAGCGTTAGTAAAAGCATGTGTTATGTGATACATACAGACACGTGTAAGGATAGACACGACATTATTGCTGGATAGAGTAAAGGTCAAAGTTTGATTAAATAGCATAAAATAGGACCGATCATGGGATCTAAGTAGGACACGGGGGACACGATAGGACATGGAATAGGACGTAGCTAGTGTAAGATAGAGCAAAGTATAGGACCTAACTAGGAAACGTGTGTGGGGCTTAGCTTTGTTGTTACTTGATTTTAAAAATCAAATTAATAAAGTTTAAATTATACATCATTTATACATGAACATGAATGACTAAAACGCTTTACACCGTCTTTTTGTAAACGAGTGCGTCCACTTGTTGGCAACATGAGCAAAGTGTAGCTAGTTGACCAACATGGTAACGAAAAAACACAGCCAATATGACATTATGGTTCTGTAAACATGAGGTTTTTAAAAGGTTATACACGAAAGATTATTGGCTAAACAAATCTTAAAACCAGCATAGATTATAGCGAGCAGATTTAACTGCAGTAAATAACGACGAGTTGAACTCAAATGATTAGGAAGAAAAAGTCAATCTCCCGTATAATTGTACGGTCTGAACGATTACCTCTCGCGATGGTATTTAACTAAAGGTAAAAGGGAGAAACGATTAATGCCGTCTTTCACGTCACATTATAATTGCTAGGTAAACAAAATACGACTTTATGAAGTGTGGTGAATGTTTCTAGCTGGTAGAGGAGATAGTGATGTCTAGTGCGACGGTGTCTATATTTATTTCAAATCTCAAATGTAGGTACATTTACGTTTCAACTAGGGTTATTTACCGTTCACATTGTTTTCACAGACACTCTCAACCTTGTCAGTTAATGGAGTGTCGACCTTGTCAGTTCAGTTCATGGAGTGTCGACCTTGTCCGTTCAGTTCATGGAGTGTCGACCTTGTCAGTTCAGTTCATGGAGTGTCAACCTTGTCAGTTCAGTTCATGGAGTGTCAACCTTGTCAGTTCATGGAGTGTCAACCTTGTCAGTTCATGGAGTTTCGGCCCTGTCAGTTCAGTTCATGGAGTGTCAAGGACATACATCCAATCGGCCTTATAGTTCTAAAAATCATTCGCTAGTTCACCGTTTCCCCGAGGCAATATAAATGTGTTTTAACGTGTGAATAAATCTTTCACCAGGAGATAATTTTTTTCACCTCTGTGCGGCCAGTGTATGATTTAGATGCTCTATGTCCGGGGTGATCGGCCTCAAGATTTATTACTGGGGGGCTGCAGACGTAGAGAGGCACGTGACAGACTTCACCAAACTGGACCCCCGCTGGTCAGATGATTAGCCAGACTTTAACCAGCTGGGCCGTACTTTAGCCGTTGAGCCACTTGCGGGCGCATAAAACACGATACCGTTGAGCCGAGGGCCAGCTGCGGCTCGGCTCACCTTTGAAGTGCAGACGGCGTGATGTCCAGATTAGGACGACAGTTAAAAAATGCGAATTTTGAAAATGACCTTTCGCCGCTCACTACAAGATGCAGGGGGTATCTGTTGAATGATCTGTTTTATATCTGTGTTTATCTATGTATTTATTTTTATATTTAAGAACACGTTCGACCGATGTTACAAAATCATCATGTTTGTTGTAGGAAAGAAAAAAATACGGTAATAAAGTCCATTTGAACTAGATCTATATACACTTTTCTTTAACCCCTTTACTTTTTTTATAGCATCGTCCACATTTCCAATCTGGCTTCTGCTAGAAACGAAGATGTAATATTAAAATGGCTTTAAGCACTGCTAAAATAAAGGTCAGATGTTAAAATAAAAAGAGTCCGTCTGCCTTGGTTTCAACAACAGAACTGAATGTTAGCATTCAAGTTCCGTTGGGTAAAAGTTGATACAAAAATAATCTTTTTACGACATTGTACCTGAACTTAATCAAACAATTAATTGCCATTAATTGAAGCAAATGTTGTTTTTTAAGTTTCAACATACACCGATACAGATGGTTCAACATAGTGAACTTGTGCCAAGTGTATCTGCTACACATCCAACAGAATTAGTCCGGACAAACATGTAGGCTGCTGCTAAAGGTTTCATCAAACAAGTGACAAGTCTTTAAGTACAATTTGACTAAATACAAACAATGACCCTCTGCTACCAAACAGAAAAAGTGCCAAGTATTGAAACAAGTTCCAACCAACAGAACAAGTGCCGAGTGTTGGTACAAGTTTCACAAAACAGAACAAACGTCGACCCCTGCAACAAGTTCCACCCAACAGAGCAAGTGCCGAGTGTTGCGACATATTCTACAAAACAGAACAAGTGCCGACCCCTGCAACGAACTCCACCTTACAGAACAAGTGCCGTGTGTTGCAACAAGTTCCACCCAACAGAATAAGTGCCGAGTGTTGCAACAAGTTCCACCCAACAGAACAAGTGCCGACCCCTGCAACGAACTCCACCTTACAGAACAAGTGCCGTGTGTTGCAACAAGTTCCACCCAACAGAATAAGTGCCGAGTGTTGCAACAAGTTCCACCCAACAGAACAAGTGCCGACCCCTGCAACGAACTCCACCTTACAGAACAAGTGCCGTGTGTTGCAACAAGTTCCACCCAACAGAATAAGTGCCGAGTGTTGCAACAAGTTCCACCCAACAGAACAAGTGCCGACCCCTGCGACAAGTTCCAACCAACAGAACAAGTGCCGACCCTTACAACAAGTTCCACCCAACAAAACAAGTGCCGATCCTTACAACAAGTGCCGACCCCTGCCTCCCGATCCATCAAACTCCAGACATTTCCCGTCCACTAAAGTGGCCAGCACCATTTGGTGCCTAAGGCAAGTGTCCAGCCGGCAGGTAATTACTTGACCACAGGTGACCAGACTGTTCCAGACACACTAATGTCTGCGAGTTATTTTCATGGAATCGCCCTGCAAGCGGTGCGGCGTGCGGTACTGGTCGGGCGGACGGACGGGCGTAGGCTCCAGATGTTCCCAGTTGAGATATGGGGTTGTGTTTTGGCTTGTGATGGTCAAACATGGCTTGAACAGACAGTCTTCATTTGCCCGAACATCTTCATCTCTCTCTGTATTTTCTTCAGTCTTGTGTTTCGTACACAGGCGTACCCCCACCGAAGGCGTACCCCCACCACAGGCGTACCCCCACCCCTGGCGTACACGGTGAACGGGAACAAAAAGTCACAGGGCAAATAAACACAGAAATAAACACAGAAAAAGTCACACAAATCTTTTAAGAAATATTTTGATTCAATTTTTGAGAACTATAAAGTTTTGGGTTTTTATTAATGTGGGTGGTGTTTTTTTGGTAGCATATTTATGAACTTAAAAAGCATAATGGTTTATAACAATAATTAGTAAAAAATACTGTAAGATAATTTACACAGTAACATCAACTTTTGTTACGTATTGAGTTATAGATACGCGGTTGAAAAATTAATTACAAAAGAAATGTAAGCACATCATTGTGTTTTGCCATAGGCCTTTCCCCTGTCGGCCTTGTCCGTTTATATTGTATGTCGTTGACTTTTTATGTCAATGACAGCCTTTGTACCGTGTCGGCTTTGTGTTTTTATCCTATGTTTTGTGATGTAATGAGCGATTTAAACTATATAAATTATACAAATATGTCTGAACTGACACTCATGTCCCATTACGTTAGATTTTTAAAAATGTTGATTCTTAAATATATATTTTTAATAGAATGTGTGTAAGGCTTTTTATCAAATTGCCCTGATAATGATATAATGGTACGTTGCCACTAGCCGTGTTTCAATAACTATTCCTGAAAGTGTTCAGTCGATATGTTGACAGTAGCTGGGATGGAATCAACTATTGTTCTGCCACAGGTGGTATTTTCTCCCGAGCTTTGACTCGGTCAATAAACACGAGAAGTGAGCGAACTCACCTGTCTCTGTGGCACTCTTCATCGGCTCACCTGAGCAGCCAGGTGTTTATTTGGCTCCAGATCGTGAGCCATGAGATATGGGCCGAGTATTTGGCTCACAGTGACGTTCATGTGTTGACTTAATTAAAGTGTTTACGGTAGGTCTAGTTAAGAACATAGGCGTGAGAAGACGAGAGCCATTAATAGGTATATATATATATATATATATATATATATATATATATATATATATATATATATATATATATATATATATATATATGTATATATATATATATATATATATATATATATATATATATATATATATATATATATATATATATATATATATATATATATATATATATATATATATATATATATGCTTGTATGTTGAAAGCTAATCAATAGCGAGTGAATCAGGCCTGCTGGATGAGAAAATGGTTTGTAATTTGATACTTAACTGAGAAAAGATGAGCGGCGTCAGGTTCAGTGTACACGCTAATGTAGGCGTACAACACTACAAATATGACGTGGCAGACATATCGTCATCGATTGATATGTACTCAACAATATTGTTTTTATACATGTACCCAGTAAACTCCCCCTGAGCAGTCTCTCAATAATAGTCGTAGCGCAGTAATCGAACAGGTGATATTGACTGTATCGATACTGCCAAGTCAGCTTCAACGTTCTATAGTGTGCTCAGTTTAGAAATAGAGCCGGAGTTAGTATTAGGTTTTGGTTTAAATTTAGGATGAGGGTTAGTTTCAGTGTTATATTTGGGTTAAGTTTAGAAAAAATGTTAGGTTCATTATTAAGGTTTGGGTTAAGTTTAGTATGAGAGTTAATTGTATTTTAATGACTTATTTTAAAACTGTACTACTCTCTCATCAACAATCCGTTGAATTGTTCTCTATTCAAATACATTTAAAAAAAAACTTAAGACAAAGCAATTATGTTTATTAAATCTCTCCAACACAAGTGAAGTTCATAGATTTTTTTTAAAGAGGATACTGGAGGGGGGGGGGGGGGACAGATAGGATAAACGGGGGGGGGGGGGTGGGTAGATAGGATAATAGTAGATGAGAAATGTAATCAAAGTGGGTCAACAGCCAATCGCATCCTTTTACCTTGTTGTGACGTAACTTCCGGTTGTATCGATTCCCTGTGTAGAAGGACAGCGAAGTTGCTTTCAGTCACGTATGTATACTTAGATGGGATCACTCACTTCAAAGCGGTGTTCACTTACAGCTGCAGCCACTGGCGGCGGGGATCAGGATAGAGGTTAATGTATGACTCCACTTATCTAGGTAACATGGTAATCTATGATTCTACTTATGTAGTAACATAGTGCTGTATCAAGTATAGGTAGACATCAGGCTATGGTCTAATGTATGACTCTACTTATCTATGTAACATGGTAATCTATGACTCCACTTATCTAGGCAACATGGTAATCTATGATTCTACTTATGTAGTAACATAGTGCTGTATCAAGTATAGGTAGACATCAGGCTATGGTCTAATGTATGACTCTACTTATCTATGTAACATGGTAATCTATGACTCCACTTATCTAGGTAACATGGTAATGTATGACTCCACTTATGTAGGTAACATGGTAAACTATGACTCCACTTATCTAGGTAACATGGTAATCTGTGACTCAACTTATGTAGGTAACATGGTAATCTATGACTCAACTTATCTAGGTAACATGGTAATCTATGGCTCCACTTATGTAGGTAACATGGTAATCTATGACTCCATGTGACTCCACTTATGTAGGTAACATGGTAATCTATGACTCCACTTATGAAGGTAACATGGTAATCAATGACTCCACTTATGTAGGTAACATGGTAATCTATGACTCCACTTATCTAGGTAACATGGTAATCTATGACTCCACTTATGTAGGTAACATGGTAATCTATGACTCCATGTGACTCCACTTATGTAGGTAACATGGTAATCTATGACTCCACTTATGAAGGTAACATGGTAATCAATGACTCCACTTATGTAGGTAACATGGTAATCTATGACTCTACTTATCTAGGTAACATGGTAATCTATGACTCCACTTATGTAGGTAACATGGTAATCTATGACTCCATGTGACTCCACTTATGTAGGTAACATTGTAATCTATGACTCTACTTATCTAGGTAACATGGTAATCTATGACTCCACTTATCTAGGTACCATAGTGATGTATCAAGTATAGGTAGACATCAGGCTATGGTCTAATGTATGACTCCACTTATGTAGGTAACATGGTAATCTATGACTCCACTTATCTAGGTAACATGGATTTATTTCACACAGTTTTTCTGCTGGATAATATGACTTAAAGTCATTGCATTTTATGAACAAGTGATATGCATGTTTATAAATGGAAAAAGTCCGATGCCAATGATCAATACTCATTAAAACGTGTAATATACACTTAGACTGAAATTATTATGAAAGTATATTCGTTAGCTAACATGATATTGCTTTTAACCTTAAAATAGCTCGGGTCTTCTGTAACTTAGAATTCACGTAGCAAAGGTCGTCAACATATACACATTGTAGATGTCTTCAGTTATGTAATGTTACAAGAAATATTGGCAGCACGGGAAATAAGACACACCCACTTTCGTAACGTTCCATCAGGATCAAAATCCATTTCCGGCCATCCATTTCTAATATACAATATCATCGTTGTGTGTGTAAAATGTAAAATTATTTGTTGCGGTGGGGGGGGGGGGGGGGGGGGATACTTCTGTATTTTGTACACATCACAAAATATATCTATCGTCTAAGGGGCCCGAGCAATTGTGAGGGAAATGTAGAACGATATTGCTTTAGTCTACAGGGTCCCAAATGGTGCTGTTTTTCTGTTAGAAATTGCTCAGCTTCTAAGGCTATAAATCCGATGACGTGTACTTATATCTATCAAACGTCGTGTCGGGGTTTTTTCATTGCCTCCTGTACCGCCCGAAAGTCTAGCTACTCAAAGCCCCCCGTGCCGAGCGGCACTCACTCTGAAAAAATAAGATATCTATCTTTAGTGCGGGGTTGCGCCGGAAGTGACCGGGCTATAAAGCAGAAGACCCGAGATTACGTCAACATCGTTCGCCGGGTTTTATGGCTTTACGCGACCAGTTCGCATCGACTGGCTAGGATGGTTCACATCGACTGGCTAGGATGGTTTTTCAGTTTAAAAATAACCCAGAAACAGATTTTAGCTTTTTGTTTGTGAATGTAAGCGCCGCTATGATTTCAACCAAACATTGAATCGGTCTAATTCTGATATTTTGCTATCGATTCTTACTTTAGAAGAAAGATTCGAGGAAAATACTAATAATAATAATTAGCCGTCGAGTAATCAATTAAATACATCTTTTTACAGAGGTAAAATATTAACTAAATAATTAATTATCGACAATAAAATTTAAACAATTTTTTTTGGTGAGTAACTAAAGAATGTCTCTTTTATTTTATTCATTGAGTTATTCGTTGACTAATTGAAAAAAAAAATTTACTGCAATAATGTGATGTAATCTAATTTTTTATCGAATTTATTGTGTTGATTTCTTAACAATTTAATCTGCATTTTGCAGCGAGAAAACGAAACGAAATAAAAATTTAATTATATTCTGCAGTCATCTGAGCTTGTATCTTTAGTTATCTGCACATTTCTCTATCAAATCCTTTACTCAAACAGCTTTGATGGTTGACGAGAAACTACAGACCGGAGATTAAAGTTGGACGTCGAAGATTAATCGTTACGAATAACATGGAAGTTTTGAACGGCCGAAAGTATCGTTTACGACCTGCTTATAGCTCCAATCTCGCCGCTCAAATCTTTACGTCCATTTTATCGCGGTATGGCGTCGTTAGCTTAAACTTGATACCAGAGCAGTGGCGTAATGTGGCCCAACTAGGCTGTGTGGCCCAGTGGCGTAATGTGGCCCAACCAGGCTGTATGGCCCTGGTGGCCCAGTGGCGTAATGTGGCCCAACTAGGCTGTATGGCCCTGGTGGCCCAGTGGCGCAATGTGGCCCAACCAGGCTGTATGGCCCAGTGGCGTAATGTGGCCCAACTAGGCTGTATGGCCCAGTGGCGTAATGTGGCCCAACCAGGCTGTATGGCCCAGTGGCGTAATGTGGCCCAACCAGGCTGTATGGCCCAGTGGCGTAATGTGGCCCAACCAGGATATATGGCCCAGTGGCGTAATGTGGCCCAACCAGGATATATGGCCCAGTGGCGTAATGTGGCCCAACAAGGCTGTATGGCCCAGTGGCGTAATGTGGCCCAACCAGGATATATGGCCCAGTGGCGTAGAATGGCCCAACCAGGCTGTATGGCCCAGTGGCGTAATGTGGCCCAACTAGGCTGTATGGCCCAACTAGGTTGTATGGCCCAGTGGCGTAATGTGGCCCAACTAGGCTGGATGGCCCTGTGGCGTAATGTGGCCCAACTAGGCTGTATGGCCCAGTGGCGTAATGTAGCCCAAATAGGCTGTATGACCCAGTGGTGTAACACTGATACAGTTTATTTAATAAAAAAAAAAGTTGTACTTGACAGCTCTGATTGACGGCAGCGAGCTGTAATCATGAACTATTAAGTTTCACGGAGCATAGAGTCAGTGCAGCTGTACATAACCTCGCGGTGTTGTGTCGCAGCTTCAGGTAGGCCTATATGCGCTTGTACCACAACTGGTTTTTGTTGCAATAATATCACACATCAGGTCTAGGTTTTGTGTCACAGATACATTTCATACCGTGACTTATCCCGGCTGATGTAACCTCTGTACATATCCGCCATAACGACCTAAAGATCCCTACAACTAATCGTGTAAGTTTGTGTTGGGACTAGAGTGGGAGATTTCACATAAAGATTACGTTACGTGTAGAATGATAAAACCGGCAGGGGAGGGGCGGTGTGTGATTGCCGCCCTGGCAGATGACCGACCAGGGGGGGGGGGACACACACCAGGGGGAGTAATTCCTTTCAATGCCACCGGGAAAAATAGAAAGCGGGTTCAACTCGACTCATTCGCCAGTCATAAAAGGCCGATAACTCATGACCATAAAAGCGAGGGGTCGTAGAGTCATAAAAACGTCCAGCGAGATCCCGCGAATCCTCCGGCTATTGTTGACGTCCGCGCGTCCATTGCGTCACGATACGCCATAGAATCTCGGACAATGACGAAACGCGTCTCTGCTGGACGGAGTGAAGTCGCCATAAACCACGACTGGTTACATCAAAGAGTGGAAGAAGCGATGCCAGCCTAGGATAAAGACGGGGTTTTATGAGAACTCTGGTAAATAGTGGTGACATTCTCCTCGATAATTGCCCCATCTTATTTAATTCCAGTCCGCCATCTGAAACTGGAGTTTACAACTCCGCCTCGGGCGCACGTACACATTTTCTGCCCTCGAAAATGTTAAAAGTCATAAAGCCTATTCATCTTAACATTTCTGAAAAAAAATGTATGATTCATTTTATATTTAAGATGAGCTTCATTAAATAAATTGTTGGCAAGGCTATTTATGTATTTCAATAACATCAAATTACTGTTTTAACGCTAATTGGAAATTTAATAGCCAGCATTTAAATTCGGAATATTGTCCTAAGAACATATAATGACGGCACGAACAAACGATATATATATATATATATATATATATATATATATATATATATATATATATATATATATATATATATATATATATATATATATATATATATATATATATATATATATATACCTACATCAAATCAGGAACAGTTGAATGTCACATCTTGCTGTAAAATAGTCGCCCCTAGCTAACGTATAAGCTGACCTCTCATACAGCTGACCAGTCGTCAGATTAGCATATTTCAAAGCTTACTGATGCTAATCTCTGCCACTTTTATGACCCGCCTATGGTAATTGTGGCTTACCTGTTATGTTTATGTATAGACGTCAGTGGACTTAGTCAGGGCGGTTGTAAATACGACTCGTATTTAGTGATGGTGGGACCGTGCATTCGCCGGATGGTGTGGTTGTGTATTCGCCAGGTTAGCTTTACGTGGAAGAAACACAGCGTATGTTGATTTCAAAAAAATATCTCAAACACTGTGACGTGGGTTATGTTCAAAATCGTGGGATTGTGAAATATGTTTAGGCACTTCTTGGGGAAACTTCAGACTAGTCGCTATTCCTGGAGCTAAATGTAATGTTTGGACATTAGAAGAGTTTTGTCAAGCCTTGTAGACAAACATAATGTGTCTTCAGTAGAAAGTTTGACCAAGGCATACAGTCAAACATAATGTGACTTAAGTAGGAACCCATCTAGTCTAATGTAATGTGTCTTCACTGAGTAGAAAGTTTTGACCGAATGTTTTAGACAAATGTAATGTGTCTTCAGTAGGAATGTTTGAATGTCTAGTCAAATGTCGCGACTAAAATGCGAGCCACTCAACTAGCCCCAAGACATGCCCCATGCCTGCACCAGACGGGGAGATGAAGGGCATTAACGGTGGCATGTAAACACAACGAGTACATCGCCTGTGGGCCGCTGTGGTCTTCGCCTGACCACCAGCCCACATAAGGTTAAATTATTAATTAGACCATTACCGGGTACCAACGGCTGAGTCAACTATAAGCCCCGCGGAACAGATTGTCTTAGTCAGAACGGTCGGAAGGGAATATTAACTCTCGCTTGTATCGCACGTGTTTGTCGTGTGCCCAGTACTCACCGTTCAGACATGCACTGAGCCGTGCAGACACGTATGTGCACTCACATCTTTTCATAGACAAAACAACATCATTTATTAAATACACGTGCAGGTTCATTAGGGAAGTGACTTTTTTCTCTGTCGTAGGGTTTACACAAAACGTTTTTATTTAGGACATTGCCTCTCTTGTTCAATGAACATTTAACAATTCTTGTTGCATCTCTTTAAGAAAATCAAACACATTAAGTATGAAGATATTAGAAGCTTTATCTATATGGGTACCATTAAGAAGTATCAGTTAACTTTTAATTTTTTTTTTTCCATTCCGACAAAAACAAACGACGCATCGCCGTGTTTCATTCAACTACCGAACAAAGCAGTTCTAGTGTTCTATTTCAAATTGTTCCACGTCTTAGCGAACAAAGCAGTTCTAATGTGCTAATTCAAATCGCCCCACGTATTAACGAACAAAGCGGTTGTAGTGTTCAAATAAAAATTGTTCCACGTATTGACGAACAAAGCAGTTCTAGTGTTCAAATTCAAATTGCCCCGCGTATTAACAAAGTAGTTCTTTAGTGCTAATTTAAATGTCTCCACGTCATCTTGCGACGAGTTATGCACCCTCGACTTCTGGCAAGTTCCATGTGACATTTGACGTACCTGAGCTGAAGGTTGAACTCATCTTCCTCAAGAGGTTGTGAATTTCTTCACACTGCCTTTCAGCGGGTACGTTAGACATTTTAAAACGTGTCACCCCTGAGTTACGCTAGTGAACTATGCCGCATTACGCTACTCAACTAGACCACCATACACCACTCAACTAGACCACCATACACCACTCAACTAGACCACCATACACCACTCAACTAGACCACCATACACCACACAACTAGACCACCATACACGACTCAACTAGACCACCACACACCACTATACCACCATACACGACTCAACTAGACCACCATACACCACTAGACCACCATACACCACTAGACCACCATACACGACTCAACTAGACCACCATACACCACTAGACCACCATACACCACTAGACCACCATACACCACTAGACCACCATACACCACTAGCCCACCATACACCACTGCGCTAGACCACCATACACCACTCAACTAGACCACCATACACCACTAGACCACCATAGGAACATCTCCTCTGGCTATTACCTTGAATGTCGTAAAATGGAACAGGCCTTGGGTAATTTCCCCTTGTCATTTCGCCACATCCAGTTAATTTCACAACCAACCACTTAATCAGCAATTATGCTCATTTAGATAATCGGATTTGTCTCATAGCCAGCAAGAGCAACCACGTAACAAAGTTCATAGAACTTGATACATGGCTACTTGTGTTAACGAGGTTTACCTATCATTAAGAAAATTGCTTTGTATTGCTTCGCTGTGTAATAAAATTAAACATTTACATTCTTTGTAATATAACATTTTATTGCTGAAAAATTCCTCAACTTCTTTTTTTGTTGTATATATATATATATATATATATATATATATATATATATATATATATATATATATATATATATATATATATATATATATATATATATATATATATATATATATATATATATATATATGTATGTATGTATAGGATTGTGTGTCAAATTATACAGCCTCCAGTGAATTAGACCAGACCGCCCTTAGGGTCAAATCGAAACGATGCCGAGAGTTGAGGCACTCCATCATACTCGGTTCACTCGGTTCTTGAACTGGCTCTGGAATAAAGGACGAAACGTCATGAGCATTCATATTGGCCCATCCTGGCCATTGTTCGCTGATCACGCGCGCTCCAAATGGCAATCTGGCCACTGAGTCACGGCCGTGATGGTAGCCTCAAGACGCCACTGACGCCGTATGCATGAGGCGGGATCACGTAGGGCTACCCGTGTAGCCTTAAGCGCCGCTGTAGCACGGAGACCATTGTATCTTATTCAGGGGAGAGAAGTCATGGAAGGGCTAAAGATAGCTTCCCTTTAACGACGCTGCTTTTATAATTATTGCCCCTTAATCTGATTGGCCTAATGTAGTCACGTGGGGTAAACACAGCAACAGTTGGGGTCAATCACCGGTCCGTAACGCCATGAACCAATATCCTCAATTTGAATACATCCCCCATCATTTGAGGACTTAATCTAAAATATCTACATATATCCGTCTCTCTACACACATTGTTAACATCAGTAAATCTAATAAACATTTGTCATGGCATGCACCAATTTTTAATAACTGGTTAATAAACAATATTATAGTAAAATGAAAGTAGTAAGTTTCTCTTAAGTATTTTTTTCTAGACATTATGACAGGATAGATAATATTTTAACACACCACAATCTCATTCGTGCCTACAGTCAATGACTTAACAAAGACGAGCACAGTTTGTAGTGGTCCTACGTCGTGCCTACAGTCAATGACTTAACAAAGACGAGCACAAATTGTAGTGGTCCTACGTCGTGCCTACAGTCAATGACTTAACAAAGATTAGCACAGTTTGTAGTGGTACTACGTCGTGCCTACAGTCAATGACTTAACAAAGATTAGCACAGTTTGTAGAGGTAGTGCGTCGTGCCTACAGTCAATGACTTAACAAAGATAAGCACAGTTTGTAGTGGTCCTACGTCGTGCCTACAGTCAATGACTTAACAAAGATTAGCACAGTTTGTAGTGGTCCTACGTCGTGCCTACAGTCAATGACTTAACAAAGATGAGCACAGTTTGTAGTGGTCCTACGTCGTGCCTACAGTCAATGACTTAACAAAGATGGGCACAGTTTGTAGTGGTACTACGTCGTGCCTACAGTCAATGACTTAACAAAGATGGGCACAGTTTCTAGTGGTCCTACGTCGTGCCTACAATCAATGACTTAACAAAGATTAGCACAGTTTGTAGTGGTACTACGTCGTGCCTACAGTCAATGACTTAACAAAGATGAGCACAGTTTGTAGTGGTACTACGTCGTGCCTACAGTCAGTGACTTAACAAAGATGGGCACAGTTTGTAGTGGTCCTACGTCGTGCCTACAGTCAATGACTTAACAAAGATGGGCACAGTTTGTAGTGGTCCTACGTCGTGCCTACAGTCAATGACTTAACAAAGATGGGCACAGTTTGTAGTGGTCCTACGTCGTGCCTACAGTCAATGACTTAACAAAGACGAGCACAGTTTGTAGTGGTCCTACGTCGTGCCTACAGTCAATGACTTAACAAAGACGAGCACAGTTTGTAGTGGTCCTACGTCGTGCCTACAGTCAATGACTTAACAAAGATGGGCACAGTTTGTAGTGGTCCTACGTCGTGCCTACAGTCAATGACTTAACAAAGATGGGCACAGTTTGTAGTGGTCCTACGTCGTGCCTACAGTCAATGATTTAACAAAGATGAGCACAGTTTGTAGTGGTACTACGTCGTGCCTACAGTCAATGACTTAACAAAGATGAGCACAGTTTGTAGTGGTCCTACGTCGTGCCTACAGTCAATGACTTAACAAAGATGAACACAGTTTGTAGTGGTCCTACGTCGTTCCTACAGTCAATGACTTAACAAAGATGAACACAGTTTGTAGTGGTCCAGCGTGAGCATGCATACCACTGACACGTGACAACCGGCTCACCTATACCGTGTGTGCATACTTCAGTACACTCACGTCACTGTAATAAAAACACTATCTTTGGTAGGTGACAGTCTCAACATGTTTGAAATCATCGAAGCATGGCGAGGGGAAAAAAAGGGGAAAAATTGTAAGTGACAAGAAAAAACTTCACTGAAAACATCCGAATGAAGGAGAGAAAAAAACATCACCGCAAGTTGTTATCGTGATCCATTGATTTTTTTTCTCCATTTTTTATTTCAGCGGCTAAACATCTTTCACATGTTAAATGTCGCATAAAAAACAGCTGGAATTAAACTGGAGATAGAAAAAAAAAGATTTAAGCTATTTTTTGCTGGGTAATTTTACGCATGACTTGACACGGCCTCCATTAACATTTTCAGTGTGGAAGGCAATGATGGTAGGCATCCGACAGAGATGGTAGGCAGCCGGCAGACAGAAGGCAAAGGTGGTAGGCATAAGGCTGGACGGCAGGCACAAGGCCGTGATGGTGGGATTATTGTTGTTATGCTAGGAAGAAAACAGTGATGCTAGGCATTAGGCAGTGAAGGTAGGCAGTAGACAGTGTTGGTAGGCTGATGCTGTAAATGCCGCGGTTCTATTTGACATCGTAATGAATTATAATTATTATGTAATGTTGAGCACTAAATGAATTTTATTGACAAAGGACGATTATGTATCACAGGCTGCATTTCAAACTGATGATTCGCTACTGAAAAGGTCAAGCTTGACCCTTGAACCAATGAGCCTTGAACCTTGAACCAATGTTTTGATGACGTCAGATGACGGTCTGTCAACTTTCCCCGGGTCGAGCTCATCCCTGCCACCCCCTGCCACCTCCTGCCACCCCCTGCCACCCCCTGCCCCCCTGCCACCCATGTCGTTGACTCACAGACCAGGCCCCACATACTGCCAGCCCATCATGCCTGCCGCCCCATGTCACCCCCTGCCTGCCACCCCCTGCCGTTGCTGTCGTTGACTCACATCCCAGGGTCCACATACTGCCAGCCCATCATGCCCGCCCTAACACCAAATCACTGTACATTAATAAAAAGATGAGGCGAACCGGAAACAGAGATTATAATTGTCCCCGGTGCTAAAATGGTCGCAAGTGGGGGTGAAGATGGGACATGGGAGATGCGTGGGTGGGGGAGCGGGTAGTAATTTATTCAATAGCTCACACGTGCAAGATTGATATAATGCTCGTGAGTGCTTTAGACTTTTAAGATGTCCCAAAAGGAGACATCGTGACGCGAGCCTGAGTGAGTACTTAATGCTTTTGTGTTTAAATTTTTACAGCCAGTGATGAATGTAGGCGATCACTTGATGCTAATAGAGAAACGCTTCGCTAATTTGTTCTGTAGCTCCTGAGCTAGATTACTCACACACAGCCTATGTCAATATGATAAACTTCACCCTGCATATAAAACAGGAATCTCTTATTGTTTCAATCATAATTCTTCTAATGAATCATTGACAAACAGGAAGTGAAGTCCTCCGATGAAAATCATTAAAAGTACAAAGAATGAAAGTGCAGTACATTTAAGTACTTAAAAGCTAAAGCAGTGCATTCGGCTTTATCGATCATTGACGGATTACATTCTAAATGTTTTCATTTCCCGGTGTCTTCAATATGAGTTGTATCTTGTACCTGTGTGTATCCCAGTGTTTTTGTAGCATCGCAATGTTGTGTTTATAGGTTGGTACGCGCGCGCTCCCTAGTTGTGTGGCTGTGTTGTGTTGTGTGGCTGAGTTGTGTTGTGTGGCTGTGTTGTGTGGCTGTGTTGTGTGGCTGTGTTGTGTGGCTGTGTTGTGTGGCTGTGTTGTGTGGCTGTGTTGTGTGGCTGTGTTGTGTGGCTGTGTTGTGTGGCTGTGTTGTGTGGCTGTGTTGTGTGGCTGTGTTGTGTGGCTGTGTTGTGTGGCTGTGTTGTGTGGCTGTGTTGTGTGGCTGTGTTGTGTGGCTGTGTTGTGTGGCTGTGTTGTGTGGCTGTGTTGTGTTGTGTGGCCGTGTTGTGTGGCCGTGTTGTGTGGCCGTGTTGTGTGGCCGTGTTGTGTGGCCGTGTTGTGTGGCCGTGTTGTGTGGCTGTGTTGTGTGGCTGTGTTGTGTGGCTGTGTTGTGTGGCTATGTTGTGTGGCTGTGTTGTGTGGATGTGTTGTGTGGCTGTGTTGTGTGGCTGTGTTGTGTGGCTGTGTTGTGTGGCTGTGTTGTGTGGCTGTGTTGTGTTGTGTGGCTGTGTTGTGTGGCTGTGTTGTGTTGTGTGGCTGTGTTGTGTGGCTGTGTTGTGTGGCCGTGTTGTGTGGCCGTGTTGTGTGGCCGTGTTGTGTGGCCGTGTTGTGTGGCCGTGTTGTGTGGCCGTGTTGTGTGGCCGTGTTGTGTGGCCGTGTTGTGTGGCCGTGTTGTGTGGCCGTGTTGTGTGGCCGTGTTGTGTGGCCGTGTTGTGTGGCCGTGTTGTGTGGCCGTGTTGTGTGGCCGTGTTGTGTGGCCGTGTTGTGTGGCCGTGTTGTGTGGCCGTGTTGTGTGGCCGTGTTGTGTGGCCGTGTTGTGTGGCCGTGTTGTGTGGCCGTGTTGTGTGGCCGTGTTGTGTGGCCGTGTTGTGTGGCCGTGTTGTGTGGCCGTGTTGTGTGGATGTGTTGTGTGGCTGTGTTGTGTGGCTGTGTTGTGTGGCTGTGTTGTGTGGCTGTGTTGTGTGGCTGTGTTGTGTGGCTGTGTTGTGTGGCTGTGTTGTGGCGTCTATTATTTTGTACCCAGGCACCACCAGCAAGTTGACAGCGGAAATGCCACGTCAGTCAATAAGCTGCCGCTGCCAGAATTTACTTAATAATTGTCTTGTTATGCCGAGGTCGATGATTAGCAACTCACGTGCCGAGGGATGGCTCTAAACACCTGTACTTACCTGCACTTGCCCGCCTCGCTGATTGGTTGAAATTACCTGCACATTCGTGCCTCGTTGATTGGTTCAAATTCCCATAAACCATTCTGTGTTTGTCTCATAATGGCCCTTATATTCACTTCACATATTTCATAATCTGCACGCGCGTGTACTCACCATCATTCACATATGGCTTAACACAGATAAACTGTTTGTATTAACACGCGAGTGTACCACATCTCACCGATAACTACATTCACTAAACTTCTATATCTATCTAATTACTACTCGATACACATAAGTGAGGAGTTTTTGTATTAAAGCACTACAGCAACAGTTGAACAATGTCTTATCACATGTGTTCTATCTTCGACAAGCTGGCTTTCATTCTTTTACAGTAGAGAAAAGTCAATTCTAGACAAAGGCGGCATCCGACTTAAACTTTCTAGACGTACTGCCCTTTCGCCATTGGAGACCTTCTATAGCAGAGAAAAAAGTCAATTCTAGACAAAGGCGGCACCCGACTTAAACTTTCTAGACGTAGAGCCTACTGCCCTTTCGCAATCGGAGACATTCAACAGCAGAGAAAAAAGTCAATTCTAGACAAAGGCGGCACCCGACTTAAACTTTCTAGACGTACTGCCCTTTCGCCATCAGAGACCTTCAACAGCAGAGAAAAAAGTCAATTCTAGACAAAGGCGGCACCCGACTTAAACTTTCTAGACGTAGGGTCTACTGCCCTTTCGCCATCGGAGACCTTCTACAGCAGAGTAAAAAAAGTCAATTCTAGACAAAGGTGGCACCCGACTTAAACTTTCTAGACGTACTGCCCTTTCGCCATAGGAGACCTTCTACAGCAGAGAAAAAAGTCAATTCTAGACAAAGGCGGCACCCGACTTAAACTTTCTAGACGTACTGCCCTTTCGCAATCGGAGACCCGCTCCATCGATCGACCCGAGCCAACTTGAGTGTAATTAGCGTTAAAGCACTTAAGAAATAAGACTTTAGTTCGAAGACTTGGCGAGAGACGAAAGTTCCAGCGACGTGGGTTCCGACAGCAACGATTTGTTAGGCCAGTCAAGATGTGCTTCTAGTCCTGGAGAGTCAAGGAGTTAACGTCATTGTTTCCTAGAGAATTCTGTGGGAACAAAAAATCGAATTCATTTTTCTGAACAGTCCTAGGGCATTTTGATAAATACAAAACTCGCTTATTTTTTTAAATACCCGTGTTTCAAGTAAAATTGTTGTAATGCTCTCAAGATTGGGGTCGCTCAAAACTATATCACATTTTTGCCTTTTCTGAAGTTATTTCACATTTCTTAAGTTTTTTATGTGTGTAAATTGTAAAAATAAAAGTAATTATTATACCAAATCTTGGAAAAGCTCGTATGTTATTCAAGAGTGTGTTTGGGGGAGAGGGTAGTAAAATCTTTAAATAATTCAACGACCATTCCTTGATAAAATATTGCGCAGTTCAATTGGAGATATAGGCCTACTTTATACATAGTTTAAAATTACTATCATAGTATTTTTCATTTTATCAACTTTATATGGCATTCAACTCTTTTGTACATATTGGACTTTTGACCAATAAGAATGTAAAGCACATATCCATACATATAGGCAGTCATTAAGCGAACAAGAAACGTGATAACTCAGCACTCATACAGGCATATATTTCGTTATCATTCACACAAACGTATATTGTGTTATCATTCACACAAACACATATTTTGTTAACATTAATGCTAGCACATATTGTGTTATCACTCAAACAGGCACATATTTCGTTATCATTCACACAAACACATATTGTGTATCATTCACACAAACACACGATCTGAGGAAAGCGTTCAGGGACAATTGTTACTATCTTTAGAAAGTAAAACAAAAAATTACAGTGCTATTATCGATCGATCAACTAAAATTGCTAGGATTTTCATGTTTTCAAATGCCTAGATTTGTTTTTATAGTCATAGCAAGAATACAGTCGTTAATGTTCTCATGATTTTCATCACACTGTTGTTTCAAAATTTCCGCTTTAGCTCAAATTTACATTGATTAGGAGAAATTTAAAAAGAAAATATTCTGGCGCACGATGCACTAATCTTGCAGAAGTGAAATGACTCTCCTCGTATGCCAAATAGAGATCATGACCCTGACTGCTTTATACAACAGGGTTCTGACTGCCTTATACAACAGGGTTCTGACTGCTTTATACAACATGGTTCTGACTGCTTTATACAACAGGGTTCTGACTGCCTTATACAACAGGGTTCTGACTGCTTTATACAACAGGGTTCTGACTGCCTTATACAACAGCGTTCTGACTGCCTTATACAACAGGGTTCTGACTGCCTTATACAACAGGGTTCTGACTGCTTTATACAACAGGGTTCTGACTGCCTTATACAACAGCGTTCTGACTGCCTTATACAACAGGGTTCTGACTGCCTTATACAACAGGGTTCTGACTGCCTTATACAACAGGGTTCTGACTGCTTTATACAACAGGGTTCTGACTGCCTTATACAACAGCGTTCTGACTGCCTTATACAACAGGGTTCTGACTGCCTTATACAACAGGGTTCTGACTGCTTTATACAACAGGTTTCTGACTGCCTTATACAACAGCGTTCTGACTGCCTTATACAACAGGGTTCTGACTGCTTTATACAACAGGGTTCTGACTGCTTTATACAACAGGTTTCTGACTGCTTTATACAACAGGGTTCTGACTGCCTTATACAACAGCGTTCTGACTGCCTTATACAACAGGGTTCTGACTGCTTTATACAACAGGGTTCTGACTGCCTTATACAACAGCGTTCTGACTGCCTTATACAACAAGGTTCTGACTGCTTTATACAACAGGGTTCTGACTGCTTTATACAACAGGTTTCTGACTGCCTTATACAACAGGTTTCTGACTGCCTTATACAACAGGGTTCTGACTGCCTTATACAACAGGGTTCTGACTGCCTTATACAACAGGGTTCTGACTGCTTTATACAACAGGTTTCTGACTGCCTTATACAACAGGGTTCTGACTGCCTTATACAACAGGGTTCTGACTGCCTTATACAACAGGTTTCTGACTGCTTTATACAACAGGTTTCTGACTGCCTTATACAACAGGTTTCTGACTGCCTTATACAACAGGTTTCTGACTGCCTTATACAACAGGGTTCTGACTGCTTTATACAACAGGGTTCTGACTGCTTTATACAACAGGTTTCTGACTGCCTTATACAACAGGTTTCTGACTGCCTTATACAACAGGGTTCTGACTGCCTTATACAACAGGGTTCTGACTGCCTTATACAACAGGTTTCTGACTGCTTTATACAACAGGTTTCTGACTGCCTTATACAACAGGGTTCTGACTGCTTTATACAACAGGTTTCTGACTTCCTTATACAACAGGTTTCTGACTGCTTTATACAACAGGTTTCTGACTTCCTTATACAACAGGGTTCTGACTGCCTTATACAACAGGTTTCTGACTTCCTTATACAACAGGGTTCTGACTGCTTTATACAACAGGTTTCTGACTGCTTTATACAACAGGTTTCTGACTGCCTTATACAACAGGGTTCTGACTGCCTTATACAACAGGGTTCTGACTGCCTTATACAACAGGGTTCTGACTGCCTTATACAACAGGGTTCTGACTGCCTTATACAACAGGGTTCTGACTGCCTTATACAACAGGGTTCTGACTGCCTTATACAACAGGGTTCTGACTGCCTTATACAACAGGGTTCTGACTGCTTTATACAACAGGTTTCTGACTGCTTTATACAACAGGTTTCTGACTGCCTTATACAACAGGGTTCTGACTGCCTTATACAACAGGGTTCTGACTGCCTTATACAACAGGGTTCTGACTGCCTTATACAACAGGGTTCTGACTGCCTTATACAACAGGGTTCTGACTGCCTTATACAACAGGGTTCTGACTGCCTTATACAACAGGGTTCTGACTGCCTTATACAACAGGGTTCTGACTGCCTTATACAACAGGGTTCTGACTGCCTTATACAACAGGGTTCTGACTGCCTTATACAACAGGTTTCTGACTGCCTTATACAACAGGGTTCTGACTGCCTTATACAACAGGGTTCTGACTGCCTTATACAACAGGGTTCTGACTGCCTTATACAACAGGGTTCTGACTGCCTTATACAACAGGGTTCTGACTGCCTTATACAACAGGGTTCTGACTGCCTTATACAACAGGTTTCTGACTGCCTTATACAACAGGGTTCTGACTGCCTTATACAACAGGGTTCTGACTGCCTTATACAACAGGTATACGCCCGGCCCTCACCGCCTTATACAACAGATATACACCCGTCCCCTCACTGCCTTATACAACAGATATACGCTAGCCCCCTCACTGCCTTATACAACAGATATACACCCGGCCCTCACTGCCTTATACAACAGATATACGCTAGCCCCCTCACCGCCTTATACAACAGATATACGCTAGCCCCCTCACTGCCTTATACAACAGATATACACCCGGCCCTCACTGCCTTATACAACAGATATACGCTAGCCCCCTCACCGCCTTATACAACAGATATACGCTAGCCCCCTCACTCCCTTATACAACAGATATACGCTAGCCCCCTCACTGCCTTATACAACAGATATACGCTAGCCCCCTCACTGCCTTATACAACAGATATACGCTAGCCCCCTCACTGCCTTATACAACAGATATACTCCCGTCCCCTCACCGCCTTATACCCGCCGGTTTATCACTTTCTAAAGTCAATCACCGAGCGTCCATTGACGAGCATCTGAGATCAATACACCTTGAATGGCCCTAGACAGTGGCCAGGTCCGTACGTGGCTGTGTGGTCTATTCTCTTTCGGCCAAAGTTTCTCTGGTCAAAAAATCAATGCCAATTGACCCGTTTTCATCTGGAGTTTCATGTTGGTAGAACGCCTTGTGTCGTGAGAGTAAAGATGTGATCTAATTGCCGGGGTCTGACCTTATGACCTGCCCCGTGGGAGCAGGCGCCGGTCCTGCTGGGCTGTAAACAATGTCTTGTGTCCATCTTTAGTTATTTATGCGACTGTTTTATTTAAACGCCAAATTCTCTACATGTTTTGCTATTTATTCGACTGTGTTTTATTTAAAAGCCAAATTTCCTACATGTTTTGTTGTTTATAAGACACAGCTTACCTGGGATGACTGAAACAGCATACAGTGTGAGTTGTGTTACACGATACTACTCTACCTGCTTCTAATTTGACATATTCAATGTGTACTATCATACAGTGTTCATCAGAAACCGTTATATTGCCGCATAAAGCTGTATCGTTTACCTACCACATTGGGTGCATATTTGTTCAGTTTAGTTTCTTTTCAAACCTGACAGTCTATGGGGTATACGAAGTAGTGAACCTGTTTCTGGGACCTGGGTATAACAAGGGATAGTGTGGTAATTTCCCTAACGTGAGCCAGGTACCCATTAGAGCTGGGTGGACTCAGCGACGTTAGCAGACTTCAACAGGGACTCGAACTCGATATTTCCTTGTTAACAGTCGTATGCTCTACCATACGATCACACCATTCCGTACATTTTCTCAAAGTAGGCGATGCATTAAATGTGTTCTTTATTCAAAAGGTTGTAAGTATAATTGAAACATTTGTCTATATTTTAAAGTCACATTAAAATTAGTGTTTCTTCATATAAAGATTAAACACAATGTAGTCATTGGCTAAAGACACGGAGAAGTAACATATTACTGTAATTTACAAGCAATAACCCTGTATGTACGAGTTTGATTGAAAAAGTGGGTCAAGTTCAGAAGGAAAGAAGAAATAAACCAAGACATATCTGCACGTGCGAGTGAGCTACGTGTAGCCTACTTTAGGAAGAGGCTACAGCGAGCAGACGACGGCTTGTGTGAGCGGTGAAACCGAGCTCAGTTCGATACTTCTAATGGACTTTTCATGTTCATGTCAAAACAAACAGCCACTTGTTATTGAAAATTGCTGAACTATACCTCACAGGTCAAATATAGTTTGCATGTTATAGAAGATTGCTGAACTATAGCTCACAGGTCAAATATAATTTGCATGTTATAGAAGATTGCTGAACTATACCTCACAGGTCAAATATAGTTTGCACGTTATAGAACATTGCTGAACTATACCTCACGGGTCAAATATAGTTTGCATGTTATAGAACATTGCTGAACTATACCTCACAGGTCAAATATAGTTTGCACGTTATAGAACCCTGCCACGGAGCTTAGGACAAACGACGACGCAGTGACACAATTTAAAAAGACATGATACACTGTCTTCACCAAACGCAAGTTTTCCAAAGGTATATGCGTTTAGGTGCTAAAATAAAGTGTCACCCCCACCACCACGGTGTGTAAGCGTGGGAGAACTACAGAAAACCTGGACTATACCCGCACACACAGAGAAAATCCGGACAATTCCCGCACAGAGAAAACTAGGACGATCCCCGCACAGACAGAAAAAGTTAACAATCCCCGCACACACAGAGAGAAAGTGCCGATGATCCAACCTTTGCCGACGAGTAGACAACAAACAGTTGTTAACTTCTCGTGACTGGTGGCCTGGATTAGAGAGGCTGCCGCCCCCCACCCCCGGGCGCTCGAGTGCGCTCCCCGCGGTTCGATGTTTACCCTACAATTTACACGTGATTGTTCTGACGCCGCTACTCCCCCACCCCCACACCACCCACTCTCTAAACACTCCTGCCTCTTCAATTCTTGGTGCCTCTGATGTAATAGAACGTTTCCAGCGTGGCTGTCTTCTAGCATGTTCTATCGCCATTTTGGCATCAGATTCAGGACGTTTTGACATAGGTTGGGTTAGATGTTATGATGTGGCACATAAAGTGCAGAGTGTATAACCCTCTCACACAAAAATATTAAGGGTTGTGGCATACGTTGGGTTAGATGTTTTAATGTACCACACAAAATACAGAGTGTATAATACCTCTCACACAAAAAAATAAACTTTGGACTGTCGGGAACATAAGATGAAATGATGCTAACTAAAGCTGTCAAAATATGCAAAGAAAATTAGAGACAAAACATTATTTCAAAGGAAGATAAACAGCAAAGAAACACTGATAATAATGAAACGTTATGTTCATCTTTTTCATCTACATTAATTATTAAAATATATAAAATTACGACTACGACATAATATACCACATCGAAAATAAATACCAATTTCTGGAGCTTTGACTACGTTTAAAGAAAAAAATTAATTAAAAAAAAATCATTGAACAGTCTTGTATTTATTTCTTCAGACTCACATCTTTCTTCATACTTGGATGCCAGTGTTTGTCTTTGGTCCACGGGACATCAGCAGTCTACCAAAGTTGTTGATAAAGCTGTTTTAAAGCTGTTTATAAAGCTGTTTATAAAGCCGTTAAAAGCTGTTTTAGAAAGTGAGACGTGTTGAAACTTTCTGGCATTCAGTCCTCACGTTCTGCATTGTGCGGGTCGAAAGTTCTGGAACTTTCTGGCCAGTTCTACAACTATTTGATTTTAAGAGACGAGCATTGGTCGTGTCTGCTCGAGTGGTCTCGTGTGATTGGCCGCCCTCAGACTGTACCAACTTTATAATTCCACTCATCTATTCGTTATTATCTTCTCATTAGGAGTCTCCATTTTCCCATAACAATTGCGAACCCCCTTTTTTTAAAATTTAAAATATAGCACAACGTGTGCGCTGCTTTTCATAGATTAGACCGAGCTGTTTATTCAAAGACTAGTACAAACAAACTGTTGCTTAACCTAGAGTTGGTATCACGTGATCTGATCAACGACCTACATCTAGACATAAATAACATTGTGTTAACTAGGACTACCACCAACGTAACTGTTGTTGTTATAAAATACGATCCCCTACTCAGTGATTTGACCTAGAGAGTTCACTATGAAATTCACAAAAAAGAACAATGCATGCTTATTTTAACAATCTGATAAAGTGATAGTCCATTTTTTCTATCCGTGTGATATGTGATTGTCCGTTTTCTTCCTCCATCTGATAGAGCGAGTTGTCCGTTTGTTCTGACGGGAGATGGAGGGAGTCACGTGACTGGTACTAGGGCGTAAGTCATCAGTTGTCTCACGTTGTTTGTTGATGCCCGTGAGTTTTTTCACAAAGCCAACTTGGCACAGCTAATTTTGCTGTTACTGTACAGATTTTTTGGGCGGATAAAGCCAAAGTTAAAAAAGCAGCAACACAAGGAGTGATGGTATCGTGTTGACGATCTACACTGAGGGATTCGGAGCGAAGACCAAAGCTGAGATGGACTGCCAAGATAGCGGCCGGCGTGGAATTGATGCAAGGAATACTTGCTGCTGGAATGCGAGTGGATACAAAGTAAAATATTTGAGTCGTTTTATCACCTGTAAGAAGGCGACTTGACAAAGAATTTATACATGAAACAATGCTGCGTTGTTTTAAAGATAGGAAAGGCTCAAAAGATATTCTAGATTTTTTTTTTAAATAGCTAAAATGCACATAAAGCTTAAATTATTAAGGTTGCTTTTCGTTTTCTTTAATCTACGAGCTATTGTACATATAGTTACGAAAATGATTTTAATTATTCAGCATATTCTGTTTAACCCATTATCAATAAATGTATTGCTTGTATCAAACAAACATTCAAAATATGAAAATGGTCAGTGCATAAGCTGTTAACAACTGAAAATGGTCAGGTAAAAAACCAATCGACTCTGTGAATATCACCAGTATAACAATACCTGTAGATATAGCCAGCTTAAAGTTGTATGTGTACCAATGATAGCAGATGTTTCCAGTAAGAAGATGACAAATCAAGCCGACGTTTATTGGCGACACTAAGGGCGCCGTGAGCCGAGGTTTCGCCGACTGCCCCAATCCAAGTGTAGGTGTAAATTGGTGTTGTGGCCGTGGGAGGAATGTGATAATTGTCATCCAGGGGGGGGGGGGCAGGTGACGAGAGATTTATAGCCTACCTAAACCCGCGTCAACTTACACTTTACACCACAGCCATGATGAACGATAGACGGCTTCAGGAAATGCTGAATTCATTCTCAGAGTCTCAGACTTAGTTACGCATTGTTGAGGAGATATATCTGCGTCCTCCCCCGTCGGAATCCGTGTATATCCCGCATTCAGGGGGTGTGGAAGGAAATGCCTGTCATGCAGGGGGGAGAAGACCTGGTGAGTAAATTCTTCCTGTTGTTTTTCCAGTGATTTGTGCATACTTCTGGCACCGCGAGTCGCAGGTAGGGTTACAATTACCGGCATGTTGGTCTGACCCGGAGTCCGGTCGGGGGCGGGGGAGACGACTGACGCGGTTCCGGTCGTAACAACACGTCTACACCCCAGGGTAATGGCGAGTAGAGAATTCCGTGAAAACATGTGGTGGAGTCATCTAAAACATGTGGGGACGGGGGTAGATTTCACCCACACATACATGTGGGGGGGGGGATAGATTTCACCCACACCTACATGGGGGGGGGGGGGCGGATCTAAAACATTGTTGGTCGGGGTCCTGGTGATGAAAGAATTCCGAGTCACATGGTGTGGACGGACAGGGGTCAGGCAGTCAGGTGCATCGCCCGCTACTATCGTGGTTCAATGAATAACCTGTTTAGCCATTTGTTTAATACACGGGTTCCCAACCTGGGGGTCGCGACCCCCCTGGGGGTCGCGAAGGTCTTTCTGGGGGGTCGCCAACTGGTATACTAAACCTTTGTAATTTGAAATAAAACATAAATATTTAGAAGAATATTTTAAATTCGGCTTCATTAAGATCACTGGAAATGTAATATAGAAGAAACAAAGCGCACTGTACAAAGTTGTTCTCAGTCACGAATCTATGAAATCTTCAAAACTAAAACGTCATTTGAGACGAGTCATTCGGAACACACCTTAAAGTATATGGAGTTCTTTCGTCGGTAAGTAGCTAGTTGCAAACGCCAGAGACTTGGTCGAACAGGAAGTTTTCACCAGCATTAGTGCAAGCATCAAATGAAGTCGCGATAGAAAATGCCAAGCAAAAAAAAAAAAACAATAGGAGAAAATCTCATCAAACGCTGCATGTACGTAAATGTTAAATAACACATTTTTATTGAAATTAAGGTTTCACCATTGTTTGCTTTTAAAGTTGATAAATCAACAGACGTGAGTTCGTGTTCGCAGTTGCTTGTCTGTGTCTATATTCATGCGGATGATAGCAAAGAAGAGTTGCTCTTTTGTGAAGATAGCATGGAGAAAATAAATACCTTTTTTGAAACTGGATGATTAAAATGGGTTAGAACGGCTGTGGGGGTTTGTACGGATAGCGCGATCTATGTTTAGCTCAAAATCCGGCTTTCAGAAAACAGAAAAGATTTAGCTCCCTAACTACTACCCTAACCAATCGACACCAAGAGTCCATTGCTAGTATAAGTCGTAAATTATATAAAATCTGGAGCCTTCAAAAAATTGAGCAAAAACTTTAATAAAGATCACGACGTTCTGCTCTTCTACACTACAGTACGCTGGCTGTCAAACGAAATGTTGTTAAATGTATTTTTGAATTGAAATCTGAAATCAAATTGTTCTTGGAAGTGCAATGGAAACAAGACTTTTTTGTATACTTAAAACGACATAGAGTGGTTGGAGAGAGTATCATACCTAGCAGATGTGTTCGAACATCAAGATAAACTTTACCTGAAGCTTCAGGGAAAATGAACGAATATTATAACTTTCCATGATAATCTCGGGGCATTTATATCAAAACTGCTAAATCAGTAAAGAAAATAAATCTTGAAAATATTGTAAATTTGAGAAACTCTGCGGAGTGGTAGATGAATCTAATTGTGAGATATTTAAAATTTTGAAAGAAGCGATTTCTGGGCATCTCTTGAAAACTAACTGCATCGCTATTTCTCTGAGCTGTAAAAAAGAAGAATCTGCATTTACGCATTACCCATTCTCTTCTTCCCTTGATGTTGCCAGCATTCCCGATGAATTACAAGATGAATTATTTGATTTGCAGAATGATTCCGAGTAAGATGAAAAACTGCAGACACAATTTTGGTGTAGTATTCACCATTCATACCCAGACGTAAAATTGATTGACTTTTCGAGAGTATATTTTCAACACTATTCTTCGATTAAAAACAAAATTAAGATAACTATAATGACATAGGTTGGCGTTAACAAAAAAAAATTTGATTAAAAAGTTAACCACGAAGGTTTAGTGAATAGTATGCAATTTTACTCATGCTATTAAAACAGTTATCAAGAGTAGTTCATTTTGAAAGGCTACTAGAAAATCTTATTTTAGTGCTTATTAACTTCCATACTAATTTCGGCTTTTTAATTCTATGGGGGTCGCGGGTCACTTACTTTTTATAAAAGGGGGTCGCCACTCGAAAAAGGTTGGGAACCACTGGTTTAATATCTGAGTAGTGTTAGAGTATTGCGTGCAGCTTAGAATACTATTTACATCTTGATTAACTTTATAGCAATACTTGTATAGTATTTTAATCGGTAGCATAACTTTTTAAACAATCAGAATCCGGATTGGAGGTATCAGCCGATTTACTTAAGTTTTAGAACACGTTATCATAGGTGCTCTTGACTAGAGATATATGAACAAAGTCTGGCTAATGATATAGAGTGTGTGCAGTGCTTGGTGTTTGCACACAACTAGAGTTATGATCTAAACGTTAAGCATTTGGCCCAGTGTGGGAAGTGTGTATTATGTTCGCAGTGTGTACAGTGTGAGCAGTGTGTACTATATGAGCAGTGAGTACAATATGAGTATGAGCAGTGTGTACTATATGAGCAGTGTGTACTATATGAGCAGTGTGTACTATATAAGCAGTGTGTACTATATGAGCAGGTGTACTATATGAGCAGTGTGTACTATATGAGCAGTGTGTACTATATGAGCTGTGTACTATATAAGCAGTGTGTACTATATAAGCAGTGTGTACTATATGAGCAGTGTGTACTATATGAGCTGTGTACTATATAAGCAGTGTGTACTATATGAGCAGTGTGTACTATATAAGCAGTGTGTACTATATGAGCAGGTGTACTATATAAGCAGTGTGTACTATATGAGCAGTGTGTACTATATAAGCAGTGTGTACTATATGAGCAGTGTGTACTATATGAGCTGTGTGTACTATATGAGCAGTGTGTACTATATAAGCAGTGTGTACTATATGAGCAGTGTGTACTATATAAGCAGTGTGTACTATATGAGCAGTGTGTACTATATGAGCTGTGTGTACTATATGAGCAGTGTGTACTATATAAGCAGTGTGTACTATATGAGCAGTGTGTACTATATAAGCAGTGTGTACTATATGAGCAATGTGTACTATATAAGCAGTGTGTACTATATGAGCAGTGTGTACTATATAAGCAGTGTGTACTATATGAGCAGTGTGTACTATATAAGCAGTGTGTACTATATGAGCTGTGTACTATATAAACAGTGTGTACTATATAAGCAGTGTGTACTATATGAGCAGTGTGTACTATATGAGCAGTGTGTACTATATGAGCAATGTATACTATATGAGCAGTGTGTACTATATGAGCAGTGTGTACTATATAAGCAGTGTGTACTATATGAGCTGTGTGTACTATATGAGCAGTGTGTACTATATAAGCAGTGTGTACTATATGAGCAGTGTATACTATATAAGCAGTGTGTACTATATAAGCAGTGTGTACTATATGAGCAGTGTGTACTATATAAGCAGTGTATACTATATGAGCAGTGTGTACTATATAAGCAGTGTGTACTATATGAGCAGTGTGTACTATATAAGCAGTGTATACTATATGAGCAGTGTGTACTATATAAGCAGTGTGTACTATATGAGCAGTGTGTACTATATAAGCAGTGTGTACTATATGAGCAGGTGTACTATATGAGCAGTGTGTACTATATGAGCAGTGTGTACTATATGAGCTGTGTACTATATAAGCAGTGTGTACTATATAAGCAGTGTGTACTATATGAGCAGTGTGTACTATATGAGCTGTGTACTATATAAGCAGTGTGTACTATATAAGCAGTGTGTACTATATAAGCAGTGTGTACTATATGAGCTGTGTACTATATAAGCAGTGTGTACTATATGAGCAGTGTGTACTATGTGAGCAGTGTGTACTATATAAGCAGTGTGTACTATATAAGCAGTGTATACTATATGAGCAGTGTGTACTATATGAGCAGGTGTACTATATAAGCAGTGTATACTATATGAGCAGTGTGTACTATATGAGCAGTGTGTATTATATGAGCAGGTGTACTATATGAGCAGTGTGTACTATATGAGCAGTGTATACTATATGAGCAGTGTGTACTATATGAGCAGGTGTACTATATAAGCAGTGTATACTATATTAGCAGTGTGTACTATATAAGCAGTGTGTACTATATGAGCAGTGTGTATTATATGAGCAGGTGTACTATATGAGCAGTGTGTACTATATGAGCAGTGTATACTATATGAGCAGTGTGTACTATATGAGCAGTGTATACTATATGAGCAGTGTGTACTATATAAGCTGTGTGTACTATATGAGCTGTGTGTACTATATGAGTAGTGTGTACAGTGTGTACTATATGAGCAGTGTGTACTATATGAGCAGTGTGTACTATATGAGCAGTGTGTACAGTGTGTACTATATGAGCTGTGTTTACTATATGAGCAGTGTGTACTATATGAGCAGTGTATACTATATGAGCAGTGTGTACTATACAAACAGTGTGTACTATATGAGCAGTGTGTACTATATGAGCAGTGTGTACTATATGAGCAGTGTGTACTATATAAGCAGTGTGTACTATATGAGCAGTGTGTACTACATGAGCAGTGTGTACTATATGAGCAGTGTGTACTATATGAGCAGTGTTTACTATATGAGCAGTGTGTACTATATGATCAGTGTGTACTATATGAGCAGTGTGTACTATATGAGCAGTGTGGCATGTGTGTACAATGTGAGCAGTGTGTACTATATGAGCAGTGTGTACTATATGAGCAGGTGTACTATATTAACAGTGTGTACTATATAAGCAGTGTGTACTATATGAGCAGTGTGTACTATATGAGCAGTGTGTACTATATGAGCAGTGTGTACTATATAAGCAGTGTGTACTGTATAAGCAGTGTGTACTATATGAGCAGTGTGTACTATATGAGCACGTGTACTATATTAACAGTGTGTACTATATAAGCAGTGTGTACTATATGAGCAGTGTGTACTATATGAGCAGTGTGTACTATATGAGCAGGTGTACTATATGAGCAGGTGTACTATATGAGCAGTGTGTACTATATGAGCAGTGTGTACTATATAAGCAGTGTGTACTATATAAGCGGTGTGTACTATATGAGCAGTGTGTACTATATGAGCAGTGTGTACTATATGAGCAGTGTGTACTATATAAGCAGTGTGTACTATATGAGCAGTGTGTACTATATGAGCAGTGTGTACTATATAAGCAGTGTGTACTATATAAGCAGTGTGTACTATATGAGCAGGTGTACTATATGAGCTGTGTGTACTATATGAGCAGTGTGTACTATATAAGCAGTGTGTACTATATGAGCAGTGTGTACTATATGAGCAGTGTGTACTATATGAGCAGTGTGTACTATATTAGCAGTGTGTACTATATAAGCAGTGTGTACTATATGAGCTGTGTGTACTATATGAGCAGTGTGTACTATATGAGCAGTGTATACTATATGAGCAGTGTGTACTATATGAGCAGTGTATACTATATAAGCAGTGTGTACTATATGAGCAGTGTGTACTATATATTAGCAGTGTGTACTATATTAGCAGTGTGTACTATATAAGCCACGGGTTCCCAACCTGGGGGTCGCGACCCCCCTGGGGGTCGCGAAGGTCTTTCTGGGGGGTCGCCAACTGGTATACTAAACCTTTGTAATTTGAAATAAAACATAAATATTTAGAAGAATATTTTAAATTCGGCTTCATTAAGATCACTGGAAATGTAATATAGAAGAAACAAAGCGCACTGTACAAAGTTGTTCTCAGTCACGAATCTATGAAATCTTCAAAACTAAAACGTCATTTGAGACGAGTCATTCGGAACACACCTTAAAGTATATGGAGTTCTTTCGTCGGTAAGTAGCTAGTTGCAAACGCCAGAGACTTGGTCGAACAGGAAGTTTTCACCAGCATTAGTGCAAGCATCAAATGAAGTCGCGATAGAAAATGCCAAGCAAAAAAAAAAAAACAATAGGAGAAAATCTCATCAAACGCTGCATGTACGTAAATGTTAAATAACACATTTTTATTGAAATTAAGGTTTCACCATTGTTTGCTTTTAAAGTTGATAAATCAACAGACGTGAGTTCGTGTTCGCAGTTGCTTGTCTGTGTCTATATTCATGCGGATGATAGCAAAGAAGAGTTGCTCTTTTGTGAAGATAGCATGGAGAAAATAAATACCTTTTTTGAAACTGGATGATTAAAATGGGTTAGAACGGCTGTGGGGGTTTGTACGGATAGCGCGATCTATGTTTAGCTCAAAATCCGGCTTTCAGAAAACAGAAAAGATTTAGCTCCCTAACTACTACCCTAACCAATCGACACCAAGAGTCCATTGCTAGTATAAGTCGTAAATTATATAAAATCTGGAGCCTTCAAAAAATTGAGCAAAAACTTTAATAAAGATCACGACGTTCTGCTCTTCTACACTACAGTACGCTGGCTGTCAAACGAAATGTTGTTAAATGTATTTTTGAATTGAAATCTGAAATCAAATTGTTCTTGGAAGTGCAATGGAAACAAGACTTTTTTGTATACTTAAAACGACATAGAGTGGTTGGAGAGAGTATCATACCTAGCAGATGTGTTCGAACATCAAGATAAACTTTACCTGAAGCTTCAGGGAAAATGAACGAATATTATAACTTTCCATGATAATCTCGGGGCATTTATATCAAAACTGCTAAATCAGTAAAGAAAATAAATCTTGAAAATATTGTAAATTTGAGAAACTCTGCGGAGTGGTAGATGAATCTAATTGTGAGATATTTAAAATTTTGAAAGAAGCGATTTCTGGGCATCTCTTGAAAACTAACTGCATCGCTATTTCTCTGAGCTGTAAAAAAGAAGAATCTGCATTTACGCATTACCCATTCTCTTCTTCCCTTGATGTTGCCAGCATTCCCGATGAATTACAAGATGAATTATTTGATTTGCAGAATGATTCCGAGTAAGATGAAAAACTGCAGACACAATTTTGGTGTAGTATTCACCATTCATACCCAGACGTAAAATTGATTGACTTTTCGAGAGTATATTTTCAACACTATTCTTCGATTAAAAACAAAATTAAGATAACTATAATGACATAGGTTGGCGTTAACAAAAAAAAATTTGATTAAAAAGTTAACCACGAAGGTTTAGTGAATAGTATGCAATTTTACTCATGCTATTAAAACAGTTATCAAGAGTAGTTCATTTTGAAAGGCTACTAGAAAATCTTATTTTAGTGCTTATTAACTTCCATACT